>NW_012103299.1:2302688-2305706 GCF_000951045.1 Mandrillus leucophaeus | reverse complement strand
GAAAGAGGCTCAGTCAGGTGAAGTCACTTGCCCCAAGTCACCAGGTAGGTCAGGCACAGAGCTTTCAGTGAATGCCAGTGTGTCTGACTCCACAAGGCCATGGGCCCCTCATCTTACCACTAGAAGGGCCACCTCTCAGCATCCCTGGAGGCAGCTAGCAGAGCATGGAGCTGAGAGTCCCTCAAAAGCCCTCTCATTGAAAGAGATCCCAATCCAACTTAGCGGCATTGAGGAAGGCAGCTGCACACCTAGAGGGGCCTCCTCCTCCAGACATGGCTCCCGGGATCACCAGGAGGGAGATGTGGACCTTTCTCAAGCCCCATTTCTAGTTCTCCCCGCTCCTTCCTTTTGGGAAGCCAATGGGCACCACGTCGACCACAGCCCCGCCGTGCTCAGCCCAGGCATGAAGTCTCAGGAAGCCCAGCCTATCAGAGTGCTTGTTCAGTGACTCCTGCCCGAGTCTATATCTGCTGGAAGAAAGCCGCCACTCCCCCGAGCCTCCCTCTGGGCACCCCCTAACAGCGCCTGCCAACCAGTGAAGTGATGTCCGGAGCCCGATCTCCGCAGCCGCTACTCAAGGCTTCCCAAAATGATTTTTCCCTTCTAGAAAGCTGTTTTTTGTTTGTCTGTTTGTTTGTGTGTTTGATTTTGAGACAGGGTCTCACTCTGTCACCCAGGCTGACTACAGTGGCGCCATCTCGGCTCACTACAACCATCGCCTCCTGGGTTGAAGCCATCCTCCCACCTCAGCCTCCCGAGTAGCTGGGATTACAGACGCACACCGAGTCTCCTGGCGAATTTTTGTATTTTTGTAGAGACAGGGTTTCACCACGTTGTGCAGGCTGGTCTCAAACTCCTGGACTCAAGCTATCCACCCGCCCCAGCCTTCCAAAGTGCTGGGATTACAGGCTTAAGCCACTGCGCCCGGCCTAGAAAGCTTTTTTCTTTTTCTTTTTCTTTTTCTTTTTTTTTTTCAACCCAAACTACATTTTTAATTTTCCCCTGCCAGCACCCCAGCCTACTGCACACATTAGAAACACTGGTAGTAATGGTAGGTTATCCGGCCCCGTCCTACATGGCTTCAGAGCTAAGGTGGGAATTCCTGCTTAATGGAAGAGGCTAGTGCCAGCTTGGTCAATTTTTACCATATTTGCTACCTCTAGCTATTAGAATTAGACACACCTGGGTGTAAATACAAGCACTGTCTTTGCACATGGTGATTAAATTAGGGGTGGGCTATTTTAATAATTTGTTAACTAGTTCTCCCGTGTATTACTCAGGAATTTTAACTGTAAGTGACAGAAATCCAATTCAACTAGGTTCAAGAGGGGAAAAAAAAAGGAGAGGCAGGAGGTATGTATTGGATCATGAAACTCAAGAGTACAGGATAGTGTTAGTTTCAGCTTCAGGCACAGCTGGATCCAGGAGTTCAAACAAAGTCAAGCCTCAGTCTCTTACCCCATCTCTGTGTTTTTTTCTGTGTTGGCTTCTGTTATGCACTGCATTGTGCTCCTCCCACCTCCAGTTTGTTGAAATCCTAACCCCTGGTACTTCAGATGTTAACTATATTTTCTGATAGGGTCTTTAAAGAAGTAATTAAGGTTAAGTGAAGTCATTAGGTGGAACTTAATCCATTATGAGTTGCATATGGCCGGGCACAGTGGCTCACGTCTAAAGGCGGGTGGATCACAAGGTCAGGAGTTTGAGACCAGCCTGGCCAATATGGTGAAAGCCCGTCTCTACTAAAAATACAAAAATTAGCTGGGCATGGTGGTGCATGCCCGTAGTCCCAACTACTTGGGAGGCTGAGGCAGGAGAATTGCTTGAACCGGGAAGTGGAGGTTGTAGTGAGCTGAGATCACATCACTGCACTCCAGCCAGGTGACAGAACAAGAGACTCCATCTCAAAAAAAAAAAAAAAGGAAAAAAAAAAAGGAGAAGAAGAAGAGGAGGAGATTAGGACACAGACACATACAGAGGGAAGACCATGTCAAGACACCAGAAGAAGACAGCCACCCATCTACAAGCCGAAGAGGAGCCTCAGAAGAAACCAACCCTGCTGACACCTTGATCTTGGACTTAGCCTCCAGACTTGTGGGGAAATAAATTTCTGTTGTTTAAGCCCCCCAGTCTGTGATACTTTACTATGGCTGCCCAAGGAAACTAATTCAACTTTGTTGTCAAGCAACGTGTCTTCACATGCTGACAGCATGGCCCCTGCAGCTCCAGGTGGACATAACCAACTCAGCAACCTCAGGAAAAAGAATCTCTTTTCTGCAACAAATCTAACAAAAATCTCAGAACAGAGTCTCATTGGTTGGCCTCTGGTCACATGTACACTCCTGAGCCAATCCCTGCAGCCAGGAGGATGGAAGAGGCTGATTGGCCAGACCTGAGTCATGTGCCGCCCCTCAAGCTAGGGTGCAGTCAGCGTCGGTGAAATCACCAGGCCACAGAGCAAGGGAGGTGGTTCCCTGGGGAAGAGCAGGTGCTAAGGAGGCTGGAATAGCAGGTGTCCACTTTCCCCTGCCTCTAATCTTCCCCCACCTCTCAAGCCATTCTCCACTGAGCTGCCTGGGAGCTCTTTCTTTTTTTTTTCTTTTTTTTTTTTGGTTTTCTTTGTTGTTGTTGCTGTTGTTTTGGAGATGGAGTCTCACTCTGTCACCCAGGCTGGAGTGCAGTGGCGCCATCTCGGCTCTCTGCAACCTCTGCCTCCTGGGTTCAAGTGATTCTCCCGCCTTAACCTCCCGAGTAGCTGGGATTATGGGCACCCACAATTATGCCTGGCTAATTTTTGTATTTTTGTTGAGACAGGGTTTCGCCATGTTGGCCAGGCTAGTCTTGAACTCCTGACTTCAGGTGATCCGCCAGCCTCGGCCTCCCAAAGTGCTGAGATTACAGGCGAGAACCACCGCACCCTGCTGAGAGCTCTTTCTTCATTTAAAATCAGACTACCCAAGCCACTCCTTCAGGAAAGGGTCAGGGTCTGGCCCTGCTGGCCTCTCCTCCACTTCCCCT
>NW_012103299.1:2255794-2301588 GCF_000951045.1 Mandrillus leucophaeus | reverse complement strand
GGATCCACCTTCAAGACCTACTCACCTCCCAAAGACCCCACCTCCAAATACCGTCACTTTGGGAATTTGATTTCAACATGGGAATTTGGCCGGGGACACAAGACTCACCCCATAGCAGAAGGAGAGCTTATCCATCACACTGGCTTCATGGTACTTAGGAGGTGTGGGCTGTGCTGTATCCCCAGCACAGAAAAGGTGCTCGGAATTTCATAACTATGAGTAAGCGAATGAGTGAGTGAGCGATTAAGTGAATGAGTGGATGAATACAGAGGAAGAGTCTTGGACAACAGATGGAACAAACTTCTCCCTTGATCTGCGCAAACCTCCACCTGTCCCTGAAACAGCCCTCAACCCTCAGCCAACCCCACCCCTTTCTCCTCGAAACAATTTTCCTCCTCGTCCCTCCTCCTACTTCATTCAGCCGAAATTCAAGTGCAAACCACCAGGAAAACCCAGAGAACGTTCATGGGATAAATCACCCAATTACTAATCAGGTCCATCCGTCCCACCATTAACCACTATTTTCCCTGCAAAAAGTAAACACGCCTCCTCCCCACCGCCTGACACGAGGGCCATTAAACCCAGGAAGGGTGTGTCTCCACAGCGGCCCAGAAACAACTTGAAAGTGGAAAAATACGGTGGACTCGGTGATTCAGTGGTCGTTCAGATAGAGCCAAAATGTTTGGTTTCAGCCTTGACGGAAGCCACTGCTCTCCTACTTTGTCTCCTCTGAGATCGGATGGAGAGTGCGGACTTTGATAAGACGTCCTTCTCAGGTGGGACGGCTTTGTGCTTTCCCGGATGAGTTTGTCAAGGCCTTGAGTTTCTTTCAGATTTGGCTCCTGCCCTGGGCTAGGCATGGGGTGCCCAGAGATTCTGGCGCAAAGCAGGTGAATCTGAACAGTGCTCCCCAAAGGAAGCCGAGGTGGTGCTTCAGAAACCCGGGAGCACAGCCCCCAGTACTTGGGCGACACATTTGGCTCTGGCTTCTGGCAGCAAAGGCAGAAAGAGAAACACATGGGGTTGCATAGTTTTCATTTTCCAACAACAGAAAGCATGTTCAAACCTCGGCAGAGACAACATTTTTCCTGGAACCAGGCTCCAGAAGGAATGTATCAGGGCCCTGCGGGGATAAGAACACCAGGTGACAGAGTAGATGAGTCCTGCCCCTGTCCCCACGTTCGTTCGTTCATTCAAGCAACCAATACCTGTTGAGCCCTCATGCTGCATCTGGCCTCGCCTGGGGTCTGCGGCCACAGAGAATGCGTGACACAGTCCCTGATACTCAAGGTTTCCAATTCTCTCCCTCTACCTTCAGCCCCATACCCCGACTCCTCAGCTGATCACACCCACCGTCCTATCAGGAGCAACTATGACAGCAGTGTTACCCAAGTGCCGGATTGGACTTCCTCCCTCACTTCTGGAATGTAACCATCTGGAGAGGAGATGGGGGCCAGGAGCTGCCTAGGTCCCCTCCTGCCCCCAGCAGCCAGCCTCCCACTTCCTCTTTGCTAACAGAACCCTAAGCCTTAGCAGGTGCACCCAGCCCAAGGGGACGCATGCTTGACCTAAGAAAGCTAGGTACTCCCATTCCCCTTCATTCACTGCTCCTTTCCCGTTCCTTATAGCTGAAGACGGTCATGTGATCCCGTTCTGGTCAAAGACAGGCCTGGCCTCTGTGAAACTTCTGTTCTTAGTAAATGGGGAGCCCCTACTTTCTGCCTTGAACCCAGTGTCCAAAGATGTGATGATCCAAGCTGTGGTAGACCTCTTGACTGTGAGGGGATATGTCTGAACTCTTCAAGGAAATACATTGAGGATGGCAGAATAAAGAGAAAGAGAGAGTTTGATGCAACTTCAAATCATTGAACCAACCTAGGATTGACTGCCAGCCTGCAGATATCTAGTATAAGATGTTGTCTGGGTGCCATGGCTCATGCCTGTAATCCCAGCACTTTGGGAGGCCGAGGCAGGTAGATCATGAGGTCAAGAGATTGAGACCATCCTGGCCAACCTAGTGAAACAAAATATTAGCCAGGCATGGTCATGTGGGCCTGTGGTCCCAGCTACTCAGGAGGCTGAGGCAGGGGAATCGCTTGAACCCGGGAGGCGGAGGTTGCAGTGAGCCGAGATTGCAGCTGCACTCCAGCCTGGTGTCAGAGCAAGACTCCGTCTCAAAAAAAAAAGATGTCTTGATTGCATAGTCCACTGTTAGTTGGTTAATCCTATTTGCTTACAGCCGAGTGCATCCCAATAAATACAACAGGTATATGTACAACATAAGAGAATTCATTCCTAGGGAGACTACAAGGGGGAAAAAGTAAGCGCTGGGGTAAAATAATTCTGCCTTTCATGGTGGTCATGAAGTGATAGCTAACATTTATTTGCTATGTGTTTTTTGTTTCTTTGCGAAGCACCTGTCTGCTATTAGTGTTGTATGTTTTTGGAAATTCATTTTTACCTCTCCAAGCCCATTTCCTCACTGGATTCGTGGAAAGATGAAGGAGAGACTGCATGGGAAAAGGTTGGACATACTTTCTGTCTGGTTGGCTGCCTGTCTTGTTCACTGCACTTTCCCAGCACTAGATAAAGTGTTTTTTGTTTTGTTGTTTTATTTTTAGACAGGGTCCCACCGTGTCATCAAGGTTAGAGTGCAGTGGCACAATCACAGCTCACTGTAACCTCAAATTCCTGGGCTTAAGTGATCCTCTCGCCTCAGCCTCCTGAGTGACTGAGACTACAGAGACACACCACCACTCCAGGCTATTTTTTAAAATTTTTTTGCGGAGACAATATCTCGATATGTTACCTTAGCTGGTCTTGAACTCCTGGCTTCAAGCAATCCCTCCCACCTCAGCCTCTCAAAGCACTGGGATTACAGGCATGAGCCATCCCTAGATAAAATTTGGTAAAGAATAAAGCTCTTTCCTTCCCACCTATAAAATCAGGACTCAGTAGTTATTGCCAAATGTGCCCGGTTGGTTAATTTGGATCCTTTTCCCATTCCTTGCAAGTCTCCATTGGCCATTTGGGCTTCATTCCTAGAATATATATATCTTTTGGGAGGTGGGGTGGCGGGGACGGAGTCTTGGTCTATCGCTCAGGCTGGAGTGCAGTGGTGTGATCTCAGCTCACTGCAACCTCCGCTTCCTGGGTTCAAGCAATTCTCCTGCCTCAGCCTCCCAAATAGCTGGCACTACAGGCACCCACGACCACACCTGACTCATTTTTGTATTTTCAGAAGAGACGAGGTTTCACCATGTTGGCCAGGGTAGTCTCGAACTCCTGACCTCAGGTGACTTGCCCACCTAGGCCACCACACCTGGCCCACTCTTAGAATATTTAATGAAGAGTATCTTGATAAATGTTACCAAAACATTCCGTTGACAAACATCAAATCAGTCTTTTTTTTTTTTTTTTTTTTTTTTGCTTGTTCCAAAGTACTTTCTATATGTATGATTGCACTGCCTGAGTGTTGCTCTGTCTTTGCATATGAGAAAACGAAAGCTTAGAGGGGTCAACTGACTTTCCCAAGGTCATTTGCTGATAACAGAATCAAAGGACAAGGGGCCAGGCTGTCTTGTGCTGAGCCCTGGCCTCTCCCCACTGCCTTGGGGTGGTGGGGTGGGACCTAGCAGGGAGGTGATGCTGAGGGTGGTGTGGGTGATGGATAGCAGTGCTCCAGGGCCCTTCTTTAAGGAGGCCCACTCCTGCCTTCCACTTCCTGCTCCAGCTCCACATGCCCTATCATTGAAGCCTCAGCACCTTGACAGACCTCAGAGGCCGACCCCGTGACTCCCCTGCTTCGTTCTCTGTCATCTCAATGCAGAGCCCTCACCTCAGCAAGTTCAAACTGCAGGCTCGTGAGGACCTCCGGCGCAGCCGGGAGCATGGCTGGTTTGCCCCTGGATCCTCAGCACGCAGCGGGCAGCCCAGCACCAGGCAGCCCAGCACCAGGCAGGGCGTTGCTGCTCAGTGCGCCCTGCCCTGACTCGATGCCTGTAGAGAGAGACAAGGCTACCTGTTTACCAGGTGGAGAAACTGCACAGGGAGAACACTTTTTTCTTAGAGTCTTGGGGAATGAAGCGTTAACCAAGGTGATACAACTTGGAGTTGGGGAAAGGGGATTTGGGCAGAGGCTGTGGAGGGGGCCTTGGGGTGGAGAAGGCTGCAATGATCCCAGCTCCCTAGGAAAGAGGGGATCCGCCTGTGTGCAGACTTTCCCCGCCCTAGGAAGCAGGACGCAGGCCTTACCTTCTGTCTTTGAGCCGAAAGGAGGGGGAGCCAGCACCTGAGTGTCCCATATGAGACTGCTTTGCCCCAGGAAGAGGGAAAATCCTATGTCACTGCCAAGAAGGTCTAGCTAGCTTCAGTAGAGAAATCATGACATCCAGTGGACGTATGTGTCAACCCCAGGCTCAGGCAATGGCCTCCAGCCAGGAGGCCTTCTAGGGCTGGGCCAGCAAGGCATAGTGGAGTGAGCGCTGGGAGGTTGTGTCTGAATCCTGAGTTTGCCTCTTAGCTATGTGACTTGGGTAAGTCTCTTCCCCTCGCGGGGGCTCTGTTTCCTCCACTGAATTGGAGAGCGTCTGAAGCACTGTTTGTGAACTGTGATGCAGATAGGTTCTCCCACGATCAGAATCTGTGTTTCTTGCTAGGACTAGTTTCAAGGCAGTGCTACCTAGGAGAGGGAGGGCAAGCTTTGGCCTCATTCAGCCCCGGCTGAATGACGAAGCACATAACCATCTCCCCGAGCACTCCTGCACAAATGGCTCGTGGATGCTCCCAACCCCACAGGCTGTTGCCGGGGTAAGATGAGACCTGTTGTGGGTGCACAGGCAATGGCACTCCTTGAATATGGGGATGCAGGTGTTCCCACCCTGGGACACAGGATGGCAGTGCTGGGTGTCAGCGCCTGTGGAAACCTGCGGAGGGCCTCAAGGGATCCACATTTCCTGAGCGGGGCTCCCGCAGACCTCCCACTACATCCAGCCTTACATCTCACGGGGCTCCAGGGCCAGCACCAGACAGAGGTCAAGGCCACCGTTTGGTAGAGCAGTCATCAGACCCAGGGAGCCAGGCTGGAGAGAAGGGGCAGAGCCAGAAGACAGTCCCCCACCCGCCACATCCCACCTCCACGAGAGGGAGGAGGAGTCTGGGAGGAAACCTGAGTTATAAACCCAAATCGGAGCTTAATTCCCTGACTTCCAGTCAGAAGAGAACTGGATTAAGCAGCCTGTGGTGAGGCACATGGAGGAGGTGGGAAACCAGAGTTAACTGCGTTCTGGACACAAAGCTGCATTTTTGCACACCTGAGTTTGTGTCTGAGAAGTAAATACTCTCGATTTAAGCAAAGCATCTGGACATAGTAGGCCCTCAGGAGAGGGTGCCTGCCTTTCTGTTTCCTTTCTGTCCATGAAATGAGCTCCAGATGACGCAGAACCCCACAGATCCACCTCCCACTCCCGGCAGGCCTGCATGTGAGGTGTCCAGCCATTCATCCAGCTCACCTTGATCTCCCAGAAGAAAAGGAATGTGCATGTGACCGTGAGCCCTCTGAGGTGAGCCCAGTCTGGGCATGAGACAAGTTCTCAACACGAACAATAACTTGGTTGTGCACCTACTATGTGCTGAGCACTTCCCAGGCAGCCTCTCCTCCCCCAACAAACCTGAAGGGAAGTATCCCCTGCACCGACTTTACCCCTTTGAGGGGGTGTGGTGTTCTTTCAAGCTGCATGTGCTTAGGAAGTTGAGGTACTGGAGTTGGAGCCTGGTTTCTGGCCACTGCCTCCCAATAAGGACTCTGGGCTTAGCTGTATTCACTGAACCCTGGCTGTGTTCAGGACCTCATGTTGCCACTGCACAGTAAAACAGGAAAAGTTAACATTTATCCCACAAGTCTTGCGTGCCAGACACAGGCTCTGTGCTTTCTGTGCATTCTTTCATTTATTCCTCACAAAACTCCTGTGATCTACTCTTTCCTCCCATTTTGCAGATGAGGCCGCTGAGGCTCATGGACGTTACAGAACTCACCTGGGGCCAATCAGCCACTCAGCAGCAGGGCCGGGTCTGGCCCAGGTCTGCGCAGTGTCAATGTCCTCACTCTTGGCCACTCTGTGATTCTAGGGGAGAAGCCATGCTGTAGAAGAATCCAGCTCATGCCTTGACAGGTTACAGTGACCACATCCAGGAGCCCTTTAAGGCCTTAACTGTGCCTTTCAGTTCCTATCATCATCATTATCATCATTATCACCATCACCACCACCATCATCATCTACATGCCTGAAACTGGCATATTCTTATGCCATAAACTAGAAAATATTTCGTTTATTTTCCCTTCTTTAACTAGCTTTGTGACCTTGTACAAGTAACCCCACCTCTCTAAGCCTCAATGTTCTCATGCATGAAATGGGGCCTGTAAACTCCATTTGCAAAAGGACAGTGAGCTGTTGTTTTCATCCCCAATCTCTCTCCTCCCTGAACACGCCCGTGCAGTGCCCTCCACCCCCAGGGCCTGGATTCCGGCCACCAGCTCTCCTGTCCCAGTTTTTAACATTGGTCCCTGCAACAGACCCGAACATCTGCCTGTGAACGCCATGGAACTCTGCCCCTGTGCTGGGGTCCTGCCAGCAAAGAGTTTAAACAAACAGAACTGGGCAGGAACGAGATGGTCCGTGGGTTGTAAAGGGTCGCGCCTCATGTGTGCACGCTCGGGTTTCATGATAATCCGAGTGATGGTTCTCCTGAGGAGGATTAGGAAGAAAACGTTAGGGGGCTCTGCAGGGAGCAAGAAAAAGCGGTCGTGTACCCAAGACAAACACCACCAAGAAAGTGGTCTTTGCTGACCAATAAACCAAAATTTGGGAGGGGGTGGGATTGGGGTACTGGAGGAAAGGAAAATTTGGGGCTCTGTCCAACTCTTCTAGTGCCTAAGTCAGACCTTCACCAGCAAGAGACGTTTCCACTGAATTTGTGGAGAGAGATTACAACAACCCCAAACCACTGTGGGGGAGGAGCAGCAAGTCCACATGCCCTCCAGAGCCAGGCAGGTAAGCCAGGAGGGGCACACGGGACACAGCAGAGCACACACAGTGAGCCACAGCAAAGGACACTGGCCTCAGCATTGGGAAGGCATTAGGGAGTGGTGGGGACTGCGTCCAGCTGGAGAAACACACCCCACCCAAAGCAGGCACCTGGGACTGAGCTGCAGCTTCAGCCAGCCTCTGCCAGGCAGGAATGTAGGCCCGGTGGTGCCAATCTTCTCTGACTTTTCTTTTTTCAAGAGAAGCAGAAAAGAACAAATTTTGTTTTTTTGATGTGCAGGTTCTCAATTTTTAAACATTGGCAATGAGTTCAAATGGTTTTTGACATACTATGTGGGCCAAGCAAAATATATCTGTTAGCCAGATTTGACTCACAGGCCACTGGTTTGCAGGTTTCTAAAGTTTTGATGCCGTGGTAAAAGCAATGGGTCCTGCCTGGATTCAAACACCAGTTCTCCCATCTGCTGGCTGGGCAACCTTGGGCACGTCCCCTAGCCTTTCCAGACCTCAGCTGCTCCATCTGTAAAATAGGGATAATAGTAGTGTCTATTTGATAGGATATTTGAGAAAACTTCAAGAAATTGTGTCATGGAAATTCCTTGACATTCCTCTCTCTCTCTGGAAATGTTAGCTTTATTACTAATGCACCCTCTGCAGGCCCCCTGGGGGAATGGAAGATAAAACAGTGGCAATGGGCAAAAATGGAGGTGAGGAAAACGGATCAAACAGGCAAAACAGAGCCAAACCAGAAAACACTGGCCAAGCATTCCCTCACTCGCTGTGTCAGAATGGCCCCTCAGGGATGATTGTCACAAGCTGACATCAAATTGACATGAAAAGGTTAGGCAGTGGCCTGGAGAGTGGCCCTCCAGTATCTGCCCACCTCTTTCCAAAATAGCAACAGGAGACCTTGGGAGACCTTTTGGATTGCAGCAGGAAGAAAGTCGATTACAGAGGATGTCCTAGAGGAGGTAAAAGGATGCCTCCGGTCTGTGACTCAGCCACTGCCCCACTTTGTGACTTCAGCCAAGTCATTTCATCTACCTCTGAGACTCCACTTACCCATCTGTAAAACAGGTTGACAATAGCTGCCTCTCAGGATGCTGGTGGTGATTAGGAATCACGCAGTGTGGGTACAGTCTGATTCAGAGTTCATGCTCGACGAGTGGGAGCTGCCATTATTAGCTGTTGTTTAATTATTTTTATTAATGAGGCAATAGAGGTGCTTGCCTGACCAGCATCCACTGACCTCTCTTCAAGTAACTGCCCCGTTTGCCTCTAAAGAATCATTCCTCTCCTGTTCCCCACTGAATGGTTCGGCTGGTGTTGGCTCCTCCCCAGGCTCCAGGGACAGACATGTGAATCCGGCGTAGCTAATGAGAATAGCGTAGTATCCCGGGCCAATGGGAATCAGATCCAGGACTTGCATTCAAACCGTGAGGGAAGAGAAGCTTTCCCTTTCCACCAGATCTGTTCTAGTGAGGAGTAGGCCGGAGCTGCTGGCAGCTTTCTCACTGCCACATGGGAAGAGCCTGTCTGAGAATGAAATCAATAATGAGGAAATCAGAGCAAAGATTTGGAAAAATTTTTGATTCTTGATAACACTGTTTAAGCACCTGGATCCAGCTGTGCCTGAAGTTAGCACTAGGTTGGACTCTTCGGTTACTACAGCCAAAAAATTCATTTTCTGGCTTAGACCATTTTGGATTGGGTTTTCTGTAACTTGCAACCAAGAAACTCAACAGATATATGAGCCTTAAGGATGAGTGAAGAAAACGCCCCGAGGGAGAGTTTAATTAGCTGGCATGTCTTCCAGGCTCTCAGACCATGCTTTGAGCATGATAGCACTACTTTCCTTCTTCCAAGAGTATGATAAAATACTTCCAAGAGTATTCCAAAAGCCTTCCACAGACTTTGGATAATCTTCTCTTAAAGCAGTGGTTCTCAATGGGAGAGGGATTTTGTCCCCTAGAGGACACTTGGCAATGTCTGCAGGCATTTCGGGTTGTCACAATGGGGAGGCAGGAGGGATGACACGTGCTACTGATATCTAGTGGGTAGAGGATAGGGATGCCGCCAAATATCCTGCAAGGCACAGGACAGACCCCACAAACAATGATCGCATCCAAATGTCAGTTGTGCTGAGGTTGAGAAACCCAGGAGAAGTGATACATCATCCCATGTTCTACTCCTACCAGCCCCTCCATACTTAAAGACGAAAGCCAGGCTGCTTAGTGGGAGTATGGGAACTTTATATACCTCATGATGTTTTCTTAGGGTACGCAATGCCGTGACTCAGGCCCAGCTGAAAGAAAGACACTGCCCAAAGTTTATACACAGATACGCCTAATCCCCTCTGGGGTCTGCAGCCTCCCTGCTATCACCATAACAACCACAGCCCATAACCAGTGACCAACAGGAAGAGCAAGAAACCTCTCTGAAGATGGACAGTCTAACACACGCCTGTCCTCCCACATCCAGCAATAATGGATCAGACAAATAAGCAAATTATACGAATCCCACATAACCAATAAAGGGGGAAGACAGCATTTCCTCTCTGTCCAGAGTACCATTTCTCAGTATACTGCTCCTCAGAACACTAGTCCTGTGAGATACTCATAGGGGAAAAAATAATGATTTCAAGGTCAAAAAGGTGTGGGAAACACGAAAGCCTCCATTACCTTTGTGGATGGTAACAACATGCATGAACACATGAAAGGCTCTGATAAGTCCCTCAGCAAATAAACCTGTTTCCTTTTCTTTAACTTGGTATTTCCCAAACTCACTTGATCTCAGAATCCCTTTGCACTTTAATACTTCATTAATATTCCACTGAACTGTTGTCCCACAGGACACACATTGGGAAACACTGCAAGGGAACTACGTAAGATATTAATGAGATGTAAAAGCTGATCCAGGGAAACCAGGTGACGGTGGAAAGAGACCAATCTCTTTGGCAGGAGAACTGTGCCTTAAACTTCTCAGTATTGCTCATCCCAGCCTCCCTGGAGCATCCACTTATTTATGGCTACTCCAAAAAAAAAGTATCCTGAGGGCCAACTAAGTACCAGGCATTGGGCTACCTACTGGGATTTAAAGATAAGTTATGGGCCGGCCGTGGTGGCTCGTGCCTGTAATCCCAGCGTTTTGGGAGGCCAAGGCAGGAGGATGCTTTAGGCCAGGAGTTCAAGATCAGCTTGGGCAACACAGCGAGACCCCTTTCTCTATAAAAAATTAAAAATAAAAAGAGATAAGTAGAGACTGCGGTAATGGGTAGGAGTCAGAGACATGGCTGCAGAGCTGATGATGTTGCTCTGTGAATCCAATGCCTTCCTGCTGAGCCTTCTCACTTCCAGGAGCCATGAAACACGGCCGCATTTGTCCCTTGGATCTCAGTCAGTTACACTGACCTTGTCAAAGCTTAGCAAGGAGCTGAGGTGGATGGGGAGGAGCAGAGCCTCCTGGCGGAGTCTGGGTCCTGATCTGTAAGTGATGGTGTCAGGCACACCTGAGTGCCCTCCTAAGGGAAACCACCCCATCAGGAGGCCCAGGGGGAGGGAAATGGCTTTAGGCTGGGCTTCAACAAGGAATGCCCCCTGACTGGGCAAAAGAGGGTCCCCTGAACTCAAGAGCAGCCCATCGATTGGCTGCTTGGTGACCTATGAGGAGGCTGGAACAAAAAGCCCCACCCAGGAGTTTCAGGTGATGGAGCTGATGAGGCTCTGTCCCTTTGGATTTAAACAGGAAGAGACTGAGTAAATCAGCAATTGGTGGCGGAGGAGAAGTTGCTCAAGAAACCAAGAGCTGGCACTGGGGTGATGCAGTGAAGTTTTTGTGAACTCTGGCTATGGAGGGATCTGATAGCTAAACGCCTGCCCGTATTCCTGACCGTGGCACAACCACGGCAGACCCCAGGCAGGTGACCCAGGGCCCTGGCTCTTACTCTGTGAGTCAGCACGGGAAACGTGGGGTTCGGCTGCTCCTCGAATAGCCAGTGCCAGCTCAGCCTGACTTCGCCCAAGGAAAGGCACCGTTTTGGAACCCACAGTCACCAAAACTGAGACCTCAGTAGTAATGACAGTCCTGTCCAAATGCTGCTGGAGTGGGCCTGGGCTTCAGCAGGAAGCCCCTTCGCCTCTGAGGGCACTTGTGGAGTCTAGGACCATTTGAACTTCCAGTTCCTTTATTCCCAGTTCGTTTCATCCCATGTCTGCCATCGTGACACGTTCTGGCTGAGATCACACCCAGAGGGTTGACAAGGCTGTCCCAGAAATCACGGGGAGGGCACCGCAGAAGCCCAGCAATAAACCTTGTTCCTAGAAAAATAAGGCCACGCGCCGTATCCGGAGGTTCCAGACACGGCTGAGTCGGGTTTGGGAGGTGGGGGTCGAGATGGGGAAGGTAATCAAGGTCATGTACTTGTCTTGATAATGAAATGATGCCACCAAGGCTTACAGAAAGGCTTTCCTGAATTCTGCTCTCCAGCCAATAGAGCTACAGAGGAGGCGGCAGCCGCGGGACCACATCTTTGGATACTCATGGACACCAAGATGGTGAGAGTAGACACTGGGGACTACTAGACGGGAAGGGAGGGGGTAAGTGTTGAAAAACCACCTATTGGTTACTGTGCTCAGTACCTGGGTGATGGGATCAGTCGCACCCAAACCTCACCGTTATGCAACATGCCTGGGTAACAAACCTGCACATGTACCCCTGAATCCAAACTAAAAATTGAAATTCTTGAATAAAAGGAACCATGTCATATACCCCTTGAATTTCACTTGCAGCTTTAGAACCTAAGTGTCAGTGACTGGTGTCTCGGGGCATGAGGGTGAGAGCCAGTTTGGTGAGGCCACCAGTGGGTCACACAGGCAGCAGAGGCCCAGAACTCCTCTACAGCTTTCCAGGGACCATGCATCTGTCAGCAAGACTTGAGTTCAAATCCCACCGTGTTCACTGATCCCCCATGTCCTGCTACAAAGGCTCTTCAGTTTATGTATGTATATGATCACAGTTGTTCTCCCCACAACAAAGCTTCCTGACACATAGTAAAGCTATGACAAAGTCTACATAGTAAAACAGTGTGGGGCTGGGCGCAGTGGCTCACGCCTGTAATCCCAGCACTTTGGGAGACCGAGGAGGATGGATCACTTGAAGTCAGGAGTTCAAGGCCAGCCTGACCAACATGATGAAACCCGGTCTCTACTAAAAATACACAATTAGCTGGGCGTGGTGGCACACACCTGTAATCCCAGCTACTTGGGAGGCTGAGGCAGGAGAATCGCTTGAACCTGGGAGGCGGAGGTTGCAGTGAGCCAAGATCGTACCACTGCACTCCAGCCTGGACAACAAAAGTGAAACTCCATCTCAAAACAAAAAACAAAACAAAAACAAAACCAGCAGAATGGAATGACACTTGCAGGCAATTTAAAATTTAGAATTTACCTTTTTTTGGTCTCCCTCTTACATCTCACCTCCCTATCCCTCCCAAGAGTTTAAAAAGTGGAATCATTTGAATGACCGAGTGCTTGCATGTAGACTTTTCTCTTTTTGCCCTTGGCCAGCTTGATGGTACTCAAACTCTCAATGGGTGCAGGACTCACTGCACTGGGTCCCATCCACACACCCTGTGTGATGATGCTGTGTGAAGAGCTGATGACACAGTTGGAGCTCCTAGATCCAGCCATGCCTGTGTATTGAAGCCACATTTTAAAGGTTTTTCAAGCATCTTGGACTCTATGGTTTTCCACCTGCAGCGCTCACTTTAGAATCTGAGCACCATGGAAGGGGAAACTCCACTGCATGCCCAAAGTTCTGGAATCCGGGAGTTTGTTCATTCAACACATCTGCTGTTATTAGTGCCTGTGACTGGGGCTGAGGACACAGAGAGGACCAAACATGGGTCCTGGCGTGGAAGAAATCCAAAATCCTCCAAAAACCCTGGCTGGGCTCACTTCATCTCATTTAATGCTCCGAGCAGGTCCGGGAAGGAGGACTGATTAGAAAGGAGTTGTGCCCTGTCCTTGGTCACCTCACCCCTGAAGAGTGTCGATGAGATTTGAACCAAACCTTTTCTGACCCCAAAGGCAGACTGTTTGGACCCTTTCTGCTCATGCACATTAAAAGCTAAAATACTTCAAGCCTGTAATCCCAGCACTTTGGGAGGCCGAGACGGGCGGATCACGAGGTCAGGAGATCGAGACCATCCTGGCTAACACGGTGAAACACCGTCTCTACTAAAAAATACAAAAAACTAGCCGGGCGAGGTGGCAGGCGCCTGTAGTCCCAGCTACTTGGGAGGCTGAGGCAGGAGAATGGCGGACCCAGGAGGCGGAGCTTGCAGTGAGCTGAGATCCGGCCACTGCACTCCAGCCTGGGTGACAGAGCGAGACTCCGTCTCAAAAAAAAAAAAACGCTAAAATACCACAGAGAAAGTGAAAAGGGCTCAGAAAGAGTTCAGGGGCTGAGGGCTTTCAGCTCCTGCTCTGTGGATCAGGGAGGAGATGATATTTGAGCTAGGCCTTGAAGAACGTGCAAAAGTAGTCATTTCCCATGGGAAAAGGCGTGCCTAGTGGCAGCAGCAGGGGACACTGGGCTCTGTCTGCCCAGCCTCCATTCCCCTTTTTGTTTGGGCCCCAGAATCCTAATTCTTTGGGGATCTGCCTCCCTTCCATTCTCAGACCATGTGGGTTGTGTGGGGTCGACCCCAACCCTGACCACCAGGGGTTACCTCCACGGGTTTTAAGGGTGAGCACATGATTCTATCTGAGCCAAGGAGACTAAGTCCCATGACTCTCTGGGGCTGCTGGGAAGAGATTTTGCTCCACCAGAGATACTCAAAGGATAGGATGTGCTCTTGGTGCTGCTGGCAGCCACCTGGCTACCATGTGGGAAGCGAGCCTGCTTTAGAATGAAACTGTGAGAAAGAAGAGCCAGACAGGGAGGCAAGAAGGTGAGGCCCAAGAGCTGATGACACATTTGGAGCTCCTAGATCCAGCCATGCCTGTGACCAGCCCATTCCTGAGGTATGTGTGACACAAGCCAATAAATGTCCTTCTTTGCAGAAGCCAGCTGAATGGGACTTCTAACCCTGGATCAACAGAGCGAGCGGAGTGGAGGGATGGGAATACTGGTCTGAGAGGAGGTAGCAGCTGAGACTACATGGGTCATTGCTATTCAGCTGGGACTGCAGAAATCAAAATGATCTTTTAACCTCTTATTTACCACCTCTCATTGAACACAATTTACAGATGGGTTGGTCAGAAGCGAGGATAATAGAATTGTATGTTCCTGAGCAGATCTACTGTGGCTCAAATTTTCATTTTGATGAGGAAACTGGGGCTCAAAGAGTCAAAGGATGTTACCCAACGTGTTGCAGACAGCAAGTCACCTCACTGAGAGCAGGATGCTAGAGAACAGCCCCGGGATAAGCCAGCTGGGATGTAGGGAGTGGGGGAGGACCTAGATATTGGGCTGAGAAGGAAGCAGTGGTGAAGGCATCCGGCAAGGTGCCTGGGCTGGGCAGGCGTCATGGATGGCCAGCCTCAGTGTCAGAAGGAGCAAGGTTCAGATCCTGGCTCTGCTGTTTTACTAGTGGAGCAATCTTGAAAGCCACTTCCTCTCTAGGTCTCAATGCAATTATTTATAACATGTGGGTTCAGTTCTTCGTTTAACTACAATTTCTTGAGCTCTGTGGTTACCACTTCCCAAAATGGTCTCTGGACAAGACAAACAAGATCCTGGTACTTCAGGTCACATTTCTGGTAAGGAAAGTCAAGAGGCATGGCATTTGTTTCTCATCCACCTTACTGTGTCATCACGTAGCTTCCTGGGGGCAGGGATATTTGTCTGTTTTGTCACAGCCTAGCTTAGCACCCAGTACATAGTAGGCCTTCAATAAATGTGTCTTGAATGAATACAAGCTGACAAAGTAATGGTAAGTACTATAGAGTAAGTGGAACGCAGGATGCAATAGGGGGTAACTTGGGATAATTTAGATAGTCTGGTCAGAGAAGCCTCCTCTGGTGGGGCAGCACTTGGGCTGAGACCTGAATGATGAGGAAGCAGCCATGCAAATAGCTGGGGAAATGCATGCAGTGCATGCAAAGGCCCTGAGCTAGAAAAAAGAACGGAAAGAAAGCTCATGTCGCTGGAGTGGGAGTGAGAGAGGAAAGCATGACATAAAATGGCGTGGAAGTGGGAGGGCTCAGGTTGCTGCAGACCATAACGAGGAGTTTGAACTTGATTCTAAGCACAGTGGCAGTCACTGGAGAGTACTGGGCAGGGCGGTGACATGCTCTGACATGTGCCCACTGTGTGCTGGATGGATTTCAGCAGGAAAGACAATAACGTATGTTACCCACAGCGTCTGGCACATAGTAGGTGCTCAGTGCACAAGATATCCGTCACTGCCCCAATGCCACATCCACGTGGGTTTGCCAACATCCAGTCCAGGTCAAGAATCATCTTCTCATCCTGGGTTCAGCCTCCCTCTAGCTACCCTGTGTACTGGGACAGTCCCAGTAAAGCCAACAAACTAAGCTTTGGGGAACATCCTCCTGTCTCCTTTGGTTATGGTAACAACCCAGGAGAGACTACGGAGAGGCCCGGGGCGAAGGCGGGAGTGGGGCCTTCTGTTAAATGTTGAGTTGCTCCCAACATACTTTTCAGACATTCGTTCGCTTTGCCCAGTCTCCTCCGTAAGAGACATGCTTTCGGATGTGTTTTGAAAAATATTCCATATGCTAATGGAATGTCACCATCTGCCAAAGAAGGCAGAGCTGTTTTTAAAGGAAAAACTATTACAGAAATGAGGTATTCACAGAGGGGCACTAAAGAGCCCAAACGTCGCTGGCCTGAGTCTGACCTGGGCTGCCTCGTGTTACCAACATGAAAAGGGAGTGAGAAAATCTGAGGCCAATTAACTTCTCTCCCTCTCTCTCTCTCTCTCTTTTTCTCCCCCTTGCCCACCTCTCTTTCTCTCGCTCTCTTTCTCTCTCTCTCTCTTTTTCCCCCTCCTCTTCTTGGAGACATGATGAAATTTCCTGAAACAAAAACTCGCAGCCCGTTCTATAAAATGCTTTCGCCTTTGGTGGAAAAAGCCCCGATGGTCCCTTTTATCTCTTCATTCCTGAGGCACAGACCTGGCCCCTGTCTGTTTGTGCAGATGGGCTGCAGGGAGTGTTCCCAAGGACAAGCCAGGCAAGGGCCGGAGTGGAGAAGCTATTCCCGGGCGCCTGTTTGTTATCGCTGCCAGAGCCCTGGCCGTTAGGAGAGTGTGGTGCTGTCTTGGAAGAAGTGTGAAGCGGGATTAGGTGTCCTGCGGTGTGATTAGTGGACAGGCATTGTTCCCCAGGAGGCCCAGGCAGCTTGGAGGCAAGTGTTTGCAAAAGAGTTTCCAAGTTCTGAGAGCATCCACGGGCCCTGAAAAGACTGCTGGGTAACACGCTCCTGCCTCTCCCACTGCTCCTTCCCACCTTTGTCACTGGCTTGGCCTCCCGTGCCCCTTTCCTAAATGCAGATGTTCCTCTGGGCTCTTTCTTCTGAAACCACCACTTGTCTCCTTCTCTTCCAGGCAGCCCAGGGGCTCCACTCGAACCTCTCTGGGGCCCCTCCAATGTCCACATCCAAACGCATCCCCCTTCCACCTCCTGGATCAACCCCAATTCCCTTATCTGGGAGACTGGACACCCCTCCAGCCCATTGCCCAATCCAGAAATCCCCACCTCAAGGCCTTGGTGTGTCCATGCCTGCAGCCTAGAACATCCTGTCCCAGCTCAGTGCATGACCAGCACCTGCTTATTGAGATCTTGGATCCAGTGTCCCCCAGACCACACCTGAACGCTGCCCAGTGTATCCTCTTTACGGCAGTCAGCACAATCTGAGTTTATCTTGTAAATGTATGTTTGTGGACACTACAGCAATCACTGCACACTGTTCCTTTCTTCTAGAATGGAAGCTTCCTGAGAGCAGGGACTTTGTGTCTTCTTCCATTATAGCCCCATCTAGTGGCACCCGGGAGACACGCATTGAATATGAATGCTGTTGTCAGCGCCTCCAGCTCCCTCCACACCAAACCCCGTGGCTCCCAACACCCTCTCTCACCTCCTCAGTGTTCCCTATTCTGGACCTTAACATCTCTCTCCTGAATCTTAACTCTAGCTTTCTAACTGGTCACTCCTGAGCTTAAAACCAGCCAGTGGCTGCCCCTGCCCCCAGGATAGAGCCCCCACTCCCCAGCATGGCCCACAGGGATGGCCACAGTCGGGCCCCTGCACCTGTCCGGTCCCTTGCACTCCATCATACTTGGTGCATTGTTGAAGACACACCAAGAACATATGCCAGGGACATATCAGTGGAGGGGAGAAGAGAAGGGCAGAGGGTCTGTGGGTGCCAAGGGACCACACAGTCTGAGCCTGGCTCTTCAGGGAAACTCTGCGGGCATCCAGGGGCCCACGGAGCATAGAAAGGGAGATGGTAGGGCAGCGTGCCAAGAGGCCAGCTGTGGCCCCCAAGACAGACCAGAATCAACGCTAAGCCCAGCTGCTCACAAAGACAGATCTGAGCCTCAATATCTTCAACCGTAAAACGGTAAGAACATAAACCATGTAGGGCTACTGGGAGGATGAGAGTACACAAAGTCCTCACCAGCAGCCTGGCACCCACGAATCTTTATTTTTTATTCACTCACTTATCTTCATTCTTGCTGTAGTTGGCATGACCCAACCTTTTCTCCCGCCATCACCCACCACCTATACACACCCTGAAGGCATGAAATTCTCCCATCCCCTCTGGAGACAATACAATTCACTGAGGATAGTGACATGTTTAGACCCCATTCTCTTCCCAGAAATACTAGCTGGGGATATGATAGGTTGACTACCGTTAAAATTATTTGTAATAAAAAAACTAACAAATACAACTCAGTATAAACCTATTCACTGGTCCATCTCCCGCTCTTCCACCCACTGAACAACCCAGGCACTGGTTACAAACTCAAGTCCTCACTGAAACCAGTCCTCACAGGAGATGGTCAGCTCTTGTATTTCCCCTCAAGAGGCCCAGACTGGCTTCAGGTTTGCCTGAGCACGTTTGACAGCACAACACCCAAATTCCACTAACTCCTGTCCCTTTCTCCCCTCTGTGCATTCTGTTCCCTTTGTTTAAATGTCTAAGTTGAAGCTACAGGGCACTGTGCTAGGCACTTTAGAGATGTCATTTAATCCCCACAGTAATCTTAAAACACTGCCTCTACTTGCCAGCCGAGGAGTTCGGGTTCAGGATAATACATGCCCTTGCCCATGAGGCCTGCTGCCAATTAGGTGGCAGGGCTCCAATCCTGAGCTAGGTCTCTGGGCCCCAAAGCCCCGGCTCTTTCCTCTCTGCCATTCGGTGGACAAGTGGCCCCCATAGGATGGTCTCGATGGTGTTGTAAGAATATCCCTCCCACTGGGCGTGATGGCTCAAGCCTGTAATCTCAGCAACTTGGGAGGCTGAGGCAGGAGGATCCCTTGAGTCCTAGAGTTCGAGGCTGCAGTAAGCTATGATTGCACCACTGCACTCCAACCTGGGCAACAGAGCTAGATGCTTAAAAAAACAGTCCTTCCCAATACCCTGTATTGGTAGGATTTGGAAGTACAAACACAGCCTGCAAGAAGTGGCAAAGTCCACTGGATCTGAAGGTGGTGGTGAAGGGTAGAGAGAGCTTAAGTTGTATACACTGAGATCTCACCAGAACATCAGGTTTAAGCTGTTCCTAAATCTGACCCCACTCAAGTCCTTGGTCTTGTAATTTCCAGGTTCTCCCAGGCCAGCCCAGTAATAACTCACATACTCTGAGCAATGAAATCAAACAATTCCTAGAGAAAGGATGAGCAGATGAACACAAAGTTGAAAATAATGAACAATACAATCTCATTTATAGGATTCTACTTTCCAGTTTACCTGGCATACACTATGAAAAAGTTACTTATGACCTGCCCTACAAATCTTTCACATGGCTACACCTAACCAATATAATTTTTAAACTACTGAATTAGTGCATTTGGTGTATGGGGTCCGTCGTCCCAACTGTGGGCTGGTAAACACCTTGAGATGGCCATACACTCAGTCATCCCACAGAGGCTGAGTGAGTGCCTACAAGGTGTTGGATGCAGCTCTGTGCAACGAGCCAGCAGGAGCCCCGATATCTTAGCACCTACAAGACAAGCTCCCGGGGTCTTCCCCAGCTGGAAAAGCACGCTGTGTATAGAAAAGAGGGTATCTATTGAAGGACATGAAAGAAACTGGTTAACCATTTGAGGGACTGGGGGTTAAGGGGGAGAGGAAAAATTACTTTTTACTCTTTCTGTGATACGTAAATTGGGTTCTCTTAACCACATGCGTATGACACATTTGAAAAACATTTTCTACAAGTGGGTGCGAACAATTACATAGAAATACTCTAAACTCATGCAAAAAGTCCGTATTACCAGTTGGGTTGACTAACGGGGAAAGTTTAGCCTAGCTATCTAATAAACTCAGCTTCCACTCAGTTCTACTGAGTAGCAGAACTTCTGAGTAGAATCCTACAGATACTAACTGGATTTTTTTCTGCTTCAGTACTCTACCAGTGACACACTTGCACACACAAAACTTTTCATTTCTGATGCTATGGTGGAGAGGGCTGCGAAACTGCTCCTCTCACACCTCTACAGCCCTTCTTCAAGAAGGGGAGGATCCACTCAAACCTGAAAGCCACTTGGGACGTCTTAGAGACCATTTTCATGTTGACAGTAACTTGTGAAGCAATTAATTATGTGTGGGAAGCAGATTTTCAGGGGAAGACTTCTTAGCTAGACCTCAGCTAACTCCTGAGATTCAAGCTAGCTTTCGGTAAAAGCCCAAGACAAGGAATTATATCATCATCTACAACATTCTCACAGGTCAAAACCGGTTTGCCTTCAACCTCATTTTACAGAGCAGATGATTCTAAAAATCTATAAAATTTAACTGTATGTCACTGAATTCCTAACAGCACTTAACAGTTTCTTTGAAAAATTTCTTAACAGAACATCAGAGTATTGCAACACTTTATTAAGAGTATTGGCTTTGAATCAGTAGCTGAAGTAACAATTGCATGAAGCCAGATTAGGTGCACTGCGTAATACCCATACTTGATTTATTGACATTACTTAGCAATTTATTGGACAAAAGTCAAACTTTTTTGTTTTTTATTAAGCACATTCCACAGTACAAAGCTGTCATGAATAATATCTGTACAATTTAACAGTTTCAATAGCTGTTCAGACACAAATTTATTTCAAACAGATAATTGGCAAACATAATTAATTACAAGTTAGAATTAGACTATCCCAGTGCTTTAAAACATTAATATAGCAGTAATTTACATTTGCTCAATTATGGTTAGCAAAATAAAGTCCAGAGGATGGCTGGGAATTACTATAATCCCAGAAAGTCGGAATTCCTTGGGTGCCAAAGTCCCCTGCTATAATTTAGTAGGCACAATTCAAAGGTTGTGTGCATATTCAAAGGCCATGATCTCCCAAGGAACAAAGGGAACTTCTATATTAAACATGCAAAAGCAACAAAAAATCCATTCATTCATTCAGAATTGCCTCCTCCCCTGCCCCCTCCCTTCCCCCTGGGCTTTCCTAACCAGTTTGATATTGAAGCTGGAAGATGAAAAGTGGTCAAAGCTAAATCACTTTCACCACCACCATCAAGCTTACAATATCCACCTTAAGAAGGGGGTTTACTGTTTACACTTTGAGACTCAACCTCTCAAAAACATAAATTAATTTAGTAACATGGGAAGGATTTTATTTTTTTAAAAGAAATACTAAAAAAGCAAAGCCAACTTGATAAACAAATCACATACACACACATTGATCCCCACACCGTTCTCAATGCAAAGGACAAATCAGAGCCCAGGGGCCTTCCCTTTAGTAGTAGAGTGTGCTTCCACGGGAAGAGGCTTCATTTATAGGAGGCTGTTTATTGGTCCTTTAAAATGTTATTGACATTCCTTGATCTTTGGAAACAATGGCAAAGGGCAAATCAAACCTAATGTTGAATAAGGGAGGGAGAAGGAGTGCCAATTGGATGCCAACGTCCTTTCCATGCACTGTCAGGGCAACAGTGCCATTTACACATTTGTGCTGTGTAGTCGGGAGTACTCGGAGCCTTCAGAACCTGCTGGGGCCACAGCAGCAGGTGACACCAGAGATGTCTGGGATGGGATTCATGGGCTTGAGGTTTTACTCCACTTAGGAATGCCACCCCTCAGCATAGGCCTCTGAACCCACCTGACCTGCCCAGCAGGCTCCAACACACCAGCAGGCCCTGCCAGAACCTTGGCAAGGCCAGGATGCATGAATTCCAGAGCCAAGACAGCCTGTCAACAGGGCCTTCTTATTTCCCCTTCCCAGGGCCACGACTGCACAGAATAATGATTTTTGACAGTGAAGCCAAATGAATACTATGGGAGGTGACCACTAGTACTCAGGAGTACTTATGAGAAAAAGAATAAGAACAAAAAATGTTTAAGGTACCTCTCTATTGTATAATACATACTCCACAACAAATAAAACATTTTGTGTTAAACTTTAGAAATTACATTTTAAAACAAGATTCTCATTAAAAACACACACAAACCACACACACACAATGACAACAACAAAATAAAAACACTGTATGAATACTGCAGGAAGGGTTCTAGGTAATCCACATCAACCCTGGTATCAGGTTCTTGAGCCCAGCCCATGGCTAAGTGCGAACACACTCTGTATTAGTGTCTCAAGCACAGGGGGCCCTGACTCCAGCAACTTTGAGGTTAAACTGTTATGTACATTATATCTACATGCGAATACAGTATTTTAAATTAGGAGGCAAGCACACGTATAAAGGTGTTACTCTACCAAATATCAGGAGATGGTTGGGGGACAGAGACCAGCTAATAAAAGAAAAGAGCTATATTACCTGTTGGGAGATAATATAACTGACTTATAGTTCTTTAAATTAAAAGAAATTGGTACAGAAAGGAAGTATAATCCCAAAAATATTACTAAAACAATCCAGAGAAATTTTTCCATTGTCCAACATGTTCCTAATACAACAAGTCAGAATTCATAATGACTTGGACGGTCAAAAGGAGAATGCTAACTTTTCAGAATGAAAGCCCTGGACATTCTGGGTAGGTGTTTGGCACCCAAAATTTCACTGAAGAAGAATGCTGTTTCTTAATATCAAACCAAAGTGCAAAGCAATATAAATTAGAGGCCAAGTCTTCTCTTGACGGTCGATTTACTTCTGTAAAACAGATTCTATGTTCCTTTTCTATGAACAATTTACATTTGAAACATTAGATATTTTCACTGATGAGGGAAGGAAACAGGCTTCTGTTCTACTTGAAGTCAGGGAAGCTAAGGTATCCTTCTCAAAGGAGAGCCAGAATCAGAGGTGAGAAATGTCGGTACTTGAAGAGTTAGGCTGCTTTGCATCTACCCAGCGTCTAGAACCAATTCCAGCTTCATAACTCAGCTGTGAACGAACTCCCTTAGGCATTGGTAGCCATGTAGCCAGTAGTTCAAGACTAGAAAACCCTGAGGAAAGAAATACAAAAACAAAGGGAGTGTTTAGATGAGGATATACACACTACACCCCATCCCCATGCACACAGCTACATGCATAACTTATTAGCATTCACAATAGAAGCTGTAAGTTGTTTTGAGTGTACTATATACCAGGTATCACATTTATTTAAACCTCACAACAATCCCATGAGGAAGAAACTATTATAAACACCCGCTTCACAAATAAGAGAACTAAGGCTCAGAAAGGCTAAGTGTTTAGTTCAAAGAGTCAACAAGTGACAGAGAAGGGATTCAAGGAGTGAGCTGACCCTATAACTTAAGTACTGAGAGTACTGCTCTGAAAAAGTACACATAGAACAAAAGATGCTTCACATTCGATTTTATATTTAGCATAATCTTTATGACATTCAGAACCTACAAGGGGCCCATCTCATATTCTCACGAGAGCCCTCATCGATCACTAGGAAACAAAAATATGCAAAAATTAGCCTTTCTAAAATATTGCTAGTAATCCGAAATGACTTCCTTTTTAATAAGTAAATCATTTGTAAAACAACAGTGTAGGGGGAAAGGTCACTGAATGTTCCATAATTTTTTGACTATGGCTTTGAGTCAGAAACACATTTTAATCACAATTTCTGCATTCATCATGTATGTAAATATGTACACATACGTAAAACAGTATTCATGAGAATATTCATATTCACAATATTTATCATTTTTATGTATAATGCAGGCTGACATTTTCTATTCTAAATAAAAGCAAAGTAAAAACTCACTCAGATTATGTCACAATCAATGATGCACTAAACCACTGGCCTAGAAAGTCTAAAGTCACCTTAGGTGGGGGAAAAAAAAAAGGTGAGAGAGACTTTTTAAAGCTTGAATGCTTTTTTTAAAAGGTGATTTTCCCAAAAGGTTGTCAATTTTCATAAAGATCAAGAATCTTAAGTCTTCTCAATGAATTCAAGATTCAATTTCATTTGCTACTTTTTTCCCATTAAGGATATTTAAGGGAACCTGAATTATTTCAAAAACATTAATGCCCTGGGACCAGAAGTGAGCACTCTCAAATGCTGCTGAGGGGAGCATAAACTGACTGAATCTTCTGGAAGGCAAAATGACCTACATATGCACATGTACCCTAGAACTTAAAGTATAATTAAAAAAAAAAAAAAAGTCTTCAAACATGATACCTTTTAACCCAGACTCTCCACACATTTCCAGAATTCCATCCAAAGGTGACAAAGGGTTGGACAAAGATTAGGTTAAAAGAATAATCATAGCATTGTTTTTTATAATCACTAAAAACTGGGGGTTGGGGAGGATAAATATGTAACAAGAGAGCATATCCAAACAATCTAATATAATTTGGCAATTGGAATAATTTGGACAAATACTGACATTACTAACACGCAAGCATTTCACAATAAAGAAGAAAAACATGTTTAAAAATGTCCAGTTAGTTATAAAGCATCACTTTAAAAAGCCTGAAAGGATCTATAAAAAGGAGTTAGTGGTAAACCATGAGCAGGGGTTTACTTTCTTCTTTTGGCGTATCTACTTTTTCAAATTTCCTAATAATGATCTTATATTGTCTTGTAATAAGAAAAATAAATAAATTTTGAGCTACTGAATATACAATACAACATACAGCTCTTACATGTTACTTTTTTAACAATGACTCTGTAAATAAATCTATTACTGCATTTGCTGACATGGAGAGACTCTCACCTGATATTTTACGGGTGAATATTTTACTGCAAGGTTAAATCACCATTAGGGTAGTGTTTCTTATTACACATAACACATGGTTATAATTTTTTTCATGTTATAATAAATGAAAAGAATTTGGGGCTGGGCGCGGTGGCTCACTCCTGTATTCCCAGCATTTCAGGAGTTCGAGGCAGGCAGATCACTTGAGGCGAGGAGTTCGAGACCAGCCTGGCCAACATGGTGAAACCTCGTCTCCAATAAAAATACAAAAATTAGCTGAGTGTGATGACACATGCCTGTAGCCCCAGCTACTCACAAGGCTGAAGCAAGATGATCACCTGAGCCTGGGAGGCAGAGGTTGCAGTGAGCCAAAATTGCACCATTGCATTCCAGCCTGGGTGACAGAGCAAGACATTGTCTCAAAAGGAAAAAAAAAAAAGAATTTAGAAAAGAGCAGTAAAATCTATAAAGTTGACTGCCAAGGTTGTTAAAAGTAATAAAATTGGAGAGACAAGCACATTTGGGGTCTCACTGCTTGTGCTGGGATACAGGGAACCACCAGCTTAAGCAGATAAGATTCTTCCATTGACTTATAATTGATCACAACTAGACAGCTATTCTGAGGTTTCCATAAAAGGTGGGTAGGAGGAGGGCCTGGAGGAAGTAACACAAGTTTCCTTTCTACCACAGCCAGTAAGAAACAGCATTGGTGATCACTGCTTCATCTCTCAACCAAAGGAATCTTGCTCAGGGCACTTGCAGGTAACATATAGATGTTGTCAGTTCATCTACTGTAATACACCAGAAAAAGAAAACCGTGATACGGATGTCTTGAATTTTGCCATATGCCTCTTTAAGCCGTTTTTACTTGGGTCCACTCCTCCTTCCCTACATTTTCTTAGGCTTATTGGGAGGGGAGGTCGGGGGGAGAGCAATCACTCAAGAGATCCTTGCCTCCTTCCTCTGGAATTCCTATTTTAAGGCTCCATTCAATAATTCTAATAATTCTGCCATGTGGATTTTTCAACTGACTTATGAAGAATCTATCCAGAAAGAAAGCAGCAGGGCAGAAGATTATGATCAGGAACAGTCTGAACACACCCGAGACCCGTAACAGCAAATCGGTAAGTGGCTTACAGGTCACTCCTTCAAGGCAGACATAACCAACCACAACCAGTCCTTTGGGGTTCATGGGGTCCCAGAATCCTTCCAAAGGCAACACTCCCACCAGCCACTACTGACCAAACTCAGTGGGCACGAAGAAAACACAAATTATTTGCCATTTCTGATGTAGACCCTTGGTTTACTGCTAATAGATGGAGCAGGGCAAGACCAGAAGTCAGCAAAAAAAAAAAAAAAAAAGTCCTTTTTCTGAAAGGGCCATATGGTAAATATTTCAGACGTTGTAGGCCATAAGGTCTCTGTTGCAACTACTAAGCTCTGCCACTGAAGCACAAAAACAGCCACAGACAACACATAAAGGAATAAGCATGGCTGTGTACCAAAAATCTTTATTTATAAACAATGGAATTTAAATTTCACCTAATTATTGCATGTCATGAAAAAAATATTCTTCTTTTAATTTTTTAAAGCATTTAAAAATGTAAAAACTATTCCTAGCCTGTGGAGACAGAAAAAAAAATGGATAAGCAGAGACTAATTAAAAACAAAACAAAACAAAACAAAACAAAACAAAACAAAAAACAGGTAGTGAGTCGATTTTGGCCCCTGGCTATATATATAGTTTCTTGACCTCTAGGTAAGACCAACTTCCTGGTGGAGTTCTATTTATTGGATCTTGGAATCCTGATGAAAGAGTATCTGAAAAGATGGTAACTTAGTGAATAGTACCAAGAGTTCTCAATCTCTCCATCAAAAAAAATTCCTAATTCTGCACATGGACTTCCTTATACTTTTGAAATTCAATGAACAGGAAAATATGTAATGATAAAAAGCCACTAAGAATTAAGTAATGATTTTAAATAAACACAAATTTCATTAAAATCACAACAGTCTTTATAGACATATATCCATAGTAGTATGATTATGTGTAAACATTTATTCAATCTACAAAGTTTAATGTGTGTAGAATTCACTGGCCCTCAGCAGAACACACAGAGTTGTCAATACTGTTCCTAAGTCATCAGTTCCTAGGACACAGCCAAGTAAGACTTCTCATCTTCCAGACTGAACACTCTTAGTAATAATCAAAGCATTCTGTCATCAATGGTTACAATGACTTTCAGTGTTCCTGTAGCCAGAGCGAAGGACTCTGCTTCTCAGCATATCTGCTGTGTTTCGTGGAAGCAGAATAGGTTTTAGGGGTCTCTCAACAGATGCTCTTCTCTGATCCACCCTTGAGGGAATGACGGTAGTGGGTGGATTGTGGTAGTGGAGAAGAGGCGGATTTTGAATGTTTTGTCAGATGATGATTTTTTTTTTTTAATAAAAGAACTGAAGGACAGGAAAGAAAGAGAAAAAGAAGTTTCTTGTACCCCAAAATAAAATTCAAGGGATTTTACTGGTGTTAAATTGATTATGACCTTAAAAATCATTTAGGAACACAGTTTTTAAAAACAGGAACCATGTTTATCATCTGCCAATAATGAAAACCCACACAATAGGCAGGATTCCAACTGAAACCTTGTATGGATGTGACTATAGAGATCTAGCCTGATACTTGAACTCTGCAAAAGCTGACACATCTAAGAGACCTTAGTTTCCATCACCAAGGAACCCAAATCACAAAATTCCCCCAAAGGGAAGGTGAATTCAATCAGCAAAATTGGAAGGGGAAGGGACAGTACTCACCTGAAACGGGTGAAAGTGCAGACTGTTATCTAGAGATGTAAGTGTATGTTCTGGAGGGAGAACGGGTCTCATTCTGGGCACTGGGAGGCACATTTAAGAAATCCCAAATCAAAATAGTGTCATCATGGGAGCTGCTGATGATCTGAAACTCATCAAACTGTAGCCGGAACACACGTCCAGAATGTTCCTATGAAATATTAAAAACTTCATGAATAAAATGACATCTTTACAGTCCCTGATCTCTCACAATGAGAAATTTGGCAGAAGATGAAAATGAAGCCACTTAAACAGACTTCTTAAATGACTGTACAGAGCTCATTGAACTGTGTCCTTCATCCCAAGAACAAATGCTTTTCTTTCTTTTCCTGCTAGGCCTTTTTTGTTTTTTTTGAGTCAGAGTCTCGCTCAGTCACCCAGGCTGGAGTGCAGTGGCGTGATCTCCGCTCACTGCAAGCTCCGCCTCCGGGGTTCACGTCATTCTCCTGCCTTGGCCTCCCAAGTAGTTGGGACTACGGGCGCCCGCCACCACACCTGGCTAATTTTTTGTATTTTTAGTAGAGATGGGGTTTCACTGTGTTAGCCAGGATGGTCTTGATCTCCTGACCTTGAGATCCGCCCGCCTCGGCCTCCCAAAGTGCTGGGATTACAGGCATGAGTCACTGCGCCCCGCACCCCCTGCTAGGCCTTTTCTTTCATTCAACTTTGTATCTTTACCAATATTTCAAAGATCATCTCACAAAGGGCCTTAGAAAAGTAAACAACAATACATAATACCCATTCTTGATGCACTCTAAAAATCCACTGGAAAAACCTAGAATCAGAAGGACAGTTTGTTTAACATGACCAGGATCTACCTCAAACTGCTGCCAGCATCAAAATTCATGGTGAAACATTATAAGGGTTCCCATTAAAATCAAGAAGAAAGAGAGTTCTGCATCTTCTAGTAAATGCAAGAAGTGAAGAAATAGAAATAAAAGATAAAGCTACTAAAAAATTTTTTAAATCTACCGATATTCCCAAATGACTATCTCTTCAAAAATACAACAGTACTTACATATAGCATAAAAATTTATATATAGTATTAAAATGTGCTGTTATTAAAACATAACATAACCACAAGTAGCCATATTAAGAAATCTTCCAAACCTGCAAGAAGGAAATATTGCTTGCCCTATGAGGAAACCAGTCCACCTACAAATCAGCATGCCTGCCTTCATATCTGAAGTTGCATTATGTCTCCCCTTAGAAAAGTGCTCACAGTAATGTAAGCATCAAATATTCTCTGATTTTGGCTAAACAAAATGAACAGTGAAATTCTCTGAAGGCATCTTGTGAGATACACAAGCGCTCCTGTGATGCACCTAGACAGGGCTATCTGCAAATGGTCATCCTCCAGCACAGGGAACCAATTCCTGTCTTAAGAGGTCACGTACCACCAATGTGCGCAAACACAATGTGCTCGCTGGGGCTCGAGGGTCAAGAGCAGCTTGCAAGTCCCAAACTTTAATTTTCCTAGAAAAGGAAATGAGATGTGATTAGTGGAAAAATGAACAATTTATATGCTGTCAAACATTTCCTTGACAAAAAGTAGTGCATCTGAACTGCCTATTTATAAAAGCTAATGGGGAACATGCTTATGTTTTTACAAATCATCTGAACCAATTACACTTGACTTCGGAAAAATTAAGAACCAACACATTCTCAGAATTGCTGAAATTTTAAAGAAATATTATTTTAAGGGAGATAAGAAAACAACTTCAGGTTATCTAAATTCAGTTCCGGACCTGATAACCTATGTCACCAAGTTCATTCATCAGGGGACTCTCTAGGGCTGAGGAGGTGCTGCTGACAGAAGCTAGGGCTCTGTGTGAAATTCCAAGGATACCTTTCTCCAAATTAAGCAAATGCTGGAAGTTAGTAATAGGAGTACAAACAGACCAACCAACCCATTTGGGAAGTATATACAAGGTCATCTGGAAAGATTTACAGTTGCCATTTGCCCATTTAAAATATAGTGAGGTGTTTTAAAGAGGGTTTGTTCAATTTACCAAAAGGGGAAAAGAAGAAACTTATTATTGAACACATGAACACACACACAGAGAGAGAGAAAAAGAACACACATACACACACACAGAGACAGAGAGACAGAGAGCGCCTGGCTTAATTTAGGGGTAAAGCAAAGAAGTGAGTACACTCACAACCTCAGCTATTGCTGGAGTTTACAACAATGACTCAAAGCATAAGTTTAGGAACCACAGTGACTCTGCCTCTGTCATTTGGGGCAAGATTTAGTTCTTTCTGGGCCTGAGTGTCCTCACCTAAACAACTGGTATAATAATACCTGCCATCCACCACTACACAGAAACCTACCATAGGACCTGGTACATACAGAGTTGCTTAATATACAACATTTCTTTTTCTTGTTGATATAGTTATAGCAGTACATCTGAAAATCTGAAAGACATACCCATCATAGGCCCCACTGACAATCCTCTTGTTATCAAACCGGATGCATCGGACCAATTCTTCATGTCCCTCTAGGACTCTTAAACAGGCACCACATTCAATATCCCAGAGCCTTGAATGAAAAACAGACCTCTGTGAAACAATTTCCCACACATGATTCACACTATCTGTAAGTTTTTTATATCTGTTCCATACAGATATAATTTTTCACTATCTTGGAACTCTTTATTTCTATCTCACTTCCAGTACACACCACACATATAAAGCTATATGTATACATTTATACCATCTGTGTGTTTCCAAGCACTAACCTAGGAGGAAGCCTTACTTTTTATTCTATTTCCTTTTATATGATTTGAAACTGTTTTTAATCATGTGTCTGTATTACTATTTAAATAAAATCAACAAACAAGAAACGTCAATTCTATTTAGTTCTTAGGCATTCTCTTGATGTCTGAGTTGATAAAAACCATGTAGACAAATGGTGTAGGAAAGACTTTTCTGGGGAGACAGGGATTGTAGGCAGTAAAGGAGAAAAAGCACAGATGAGACAAGGTGGGAAGGGAGATATCACATACAGCCAGGGGGTAAAGCTTCCGCCCAAGGTAATTCTAGCACAGTGGAGTCCATGAGGACCACTGAGGTTAGAACTGGTGGACCAGCAGCTCTCTCTTGATGAGGCCTGCGGATACCCCTTCCTTGATACTATATGCTGAATACTGGAATTGACGTACAAGGTCAGAGTGGGAGACTGATTAGGTGCACGCAGTGTTCTGGCGGAAATATAAACCCATTGACTACACCAAATCTTTTTCTCTGCATATAACTCCATTCTGGAGTTAGAGATCTTTTTTCCTATTATGACTGATTTTCTACCGTATTTGCAGAAAAAAAAATCATAGCTAGTTAGCATGTACAAAATAAAGTGAGCAAATTAATTCTATCATAACTTTTTCTTAGCCTCTCTACCAGTAATTCCTATGATACATCCAAAGATCATTTTATTACAGCTGCCCTTAGCAAATCTTAGTACCCGTGATGACAGCATCTCTAATCTGTGATCAAAGTCATTCAGTACTGCCTCTATGACTCCAAAGTGGTTCTCTTCTATAAGCTGCAGAGTAATACACATTACTATCTTGTAAAACCTCAACAATTCCAGTGAGGAGGTTAAGAACTGTTTACTGATGAAACATTAAGCAATACCACAAAGCGTGACGAATATAAGAGAATCAAGATTTAAGCTTTAAACTAACTTTATGGTATCTTAAAGCCTAAAATGATAAAGCAAACTTAAAGAGCCGTTATAGCTTTTTTGTTATTTGCTTGCCTTTAAAAAAAAACTTTGTAATAATCTCAAACCCAATCTTTATTTTGAACGAACATTAGGCAATTTGGTTATAAACACCAAAGATAAGTTTAGTAAAGCTTATGTAAAGCTACTAGTATGTGTATTTTTTTTAATAATCTTGAACCCTATCTTTATTTTGACCAAACATTAGTCAATTTGATTATAAACCAAAGTTAAGTTTAGTCACTTATGTAAAGCCACTACAGTGTGTTAAGACAGTGGGGAAATGGCACGGGATAATTAAGTAGATATTGAAGGCATGTTCTTAACAAGATACAAAATGTCTAAGGTTAGTTAGATTTATTAGAAAGCAAGGAGGCTGAGGGCTGGGAAGGAAAAATGGAGGTAAACGATCCGGCAGGAATGGATGATTCCATAATGCAGTCTTGGGAGAGAAAAATAAAGTACACTCCCATGTGTTAGGTAGGGAGGTGGGAGCTCACAGGTGAGGGAAATCAGAGCGAGTTGGGCTGCAGCACCCTAGTCTGTTCTGAAGTGCTCTGATATTAAGTGATCCTGGGTGGAGTTGAGGTTAAAAAACTTTATGTACTGGGGGAACACTGGAAGACCACCCAGGGCATACACGGTTTTCCCACTTGAGTATACAGAGCCAAATACATTTCTAAAAGTTACCTAAAGCTTTCTTATCTGAAACATCCCATTTACTCTGAGTTGTTTTGAGCATTAGAACTAGGAGATGAGTCAACAACGTGGCAAGAATCAGCCTGCTCTGTCAGCACACCAACTTCTACCCACCTAATGGTATTATCTGATGATCCACTAACAACCAGCCGATCCCTGTACTGGAGACAGGCAATGCCTCGCTTGTGCCCATTGAGAGTACGGACAAATTCACAGGTGCTCGTGCTCCAGACCTGTATAACAAATTAACAATATTTTAAAGAATGAATGTGGAAAAGTCCTCCCACAATATACCTTTCTTAAAAAGACAGCTTCTGAGAATGACCCAAATATGTGATTATAAAATACAGTGTCCTCTAACTCAAAGTTGGGAGGCTAGAGGGCAGACTAGACAGCAAAACATTTTCTTTGGCTGCTGAGTAATAACACTGGAATGAAACACGGAGGGAAGTGAAGTCTCCAGTCGTTGAGATCTTTACAAAGAGAACATCTCCTAGATGGTTTGGATATTCATTTACCTGGAGGAAAGAGTTTGGGCCAGATTTTATGTTTTTACACCAGCTGACACGTCAAACCCAATGAAGCTAATGTAATAAAAAAGCTTCCAGCTGGGTACAGTGGCTCACACCTAATCCTAGCATTTCGGGAGGCTGAGGCGGGAGAATTGCTTGAGCTCAGGAGTTTGAGACTAGCCTGGGCAACGTAGTAAAACCTCATCACTACAAAAAATAAAACTAGTTGGGCGTGGTAGTGTACATCTGTGGTCCCAGCTATTTAGGGGGCTGAGGTGCAAAGATCACTTGAGCCCAGCAGGTTGAGGCTGCAGTGAGCCGTGTTTGTGCCACTGTACTCCAGCTTGGGTGGCAAAGCGAGACTTTGTCTCAAAAAACAAACAAAAAGTTTCATCTTTCATATCATCCTCTTTTCCAGCATATTTTCTTGAACAGCTCCATTTGTTTTGACACATTACTTCTAATTGTATGTATGTAGAATAAATAATCCCCTCTTTTGTGATATCATCTGAAAGACTTAGATGTTCATAGACATCTCAATGTATTATTAGACAAATAAGGAGACACACAGCAACCAGAGTGCCCTGAATTATCTTAACAGCTGCATTTGCAGCTGAATGGGATAGATAAATATATCTCCACATGTAAAAGAATGGCATTGGACATCTACCTCATACCTTAAACAAAAATCTAACTCAAAATGGATCAAGGACCTACACGTAAGCACTGAAACTATACAGTTTCAGTGTCTTGATAAACTGAACATCATCAAAATTAAAATCATTTGTGCATCAAAGGATACCATCAAAAAAGTGAAAAGGCAACCTACAGAAAGGGAGAAAATATTTTCAAATCATGTATCTCATAAGGGACTTGTGTCCAGAATATATAAAGAACTTATAACTCAACAATAAAAAGACAAATTATCAATTTTTAAAGTGGGCAAAGGATTTATAGACATTTCTCCAGAGAAAGTACACAAATGGTCAATAAGCATACAACAAGTTGTTCAGCATCATCAGTAATAAGGGAATGCAAAGCAAAACCAGAGATACCACTGCACACTCACTAGGGCAGATAAAAGAAAAGAGACAAATAACAGCAAGTGTTGGCGAGGATATGGAGAAATCCTCCATGCTGGTATTATGAAACAGCTGTTTTGTAATAAAGCTCAGACCCTCTCAACTTTCAGGCACTGGTCTCATACCAATTGGTGTGACTGTGGAGTAAGTTGCCACATATAAATCCTAGTTGTTTAGCTTCCCAACTATCCAGTCTAAAGCCTGATGCTACACACTTTGTGATTTGTGGGGCTAGGTGTAAGAATGCTTTCCAGTGCTGGTCACGAAAAGGATGTTCTTTGCGCAAGCTGAAACTCCCACATACCACTGGCAGGACTGTAAAATGGTGCAGTGCCTTTGGAAAACAGTTTGGCAGTTCCACAAGCCTGGGCAACAAAGTGAGACCTGGTCTCTACAAAAAAAAAATGGGCAGGGGGGCGGGCCTGGTAGTGCCTGTACTCCCAGCTACGCCGGGAGGCTTAGGTGGGAGCCTCAGGGGTCCCTGAGCTGAGGGACGGCTTGAGCCCAGGAGGTCAAGGCTGAAGTGAACCATGACTGTGTCACTGCACTCCAGCCTGGGTGACAGAGTGAGATCTGTCTTCAAAAAAAAAAAAAGTTAAACAGAGGGTTACCATCCTAAGAAAATTAAAAACATGAAAACTTCTACACTAATATTTATAGCAGCATCATCTGTAATAGCCGAAAAAATAGAAACAACTAAAATGTCTATCAACTAATAAACAGAAGAACAATGAAATTTTATTCAGCCACTGGAAACAACAAAGTACTGGCTGGGTGTGGTGGCTCATGCTTCTAATCCCAACACTTTGGAAGGCCGAGGAATGCTTGAGCCCAGGAGTTCAAGACTAGTCTGGGCAATATAGCAAGATCCCATCTGTACTTAGAACAACAACAACAACAACAAAAATGGGACAAAGCTGACAGATGCTACAAAGCACATGGATGAACCTTGAAAACATTACACTAAGCACAGAGGAGAATAAAGATCTTACCAGGTACCAGGTTGGTATAAGCCACCTCTGCTTTCTCTCTGTTCTAAAAGGGACAGGAGGAGGCTGGGTTATGACTGCAGACATACTTACTTTGATGGTCCTGTCACCAGAGGCGGACACAATGTACTTGTCGTCAAAGTCTACTACATTGACAGCAGCCCGGTGGCCAACCAGGACACGGCGTAAAGTGATATCGGTCGCAGAAGCCATGTCCCACACAGCAATGGAGCGGTCCTTGGAACAGGTCACCATCAGTCCATTGCTGAAGCGTAAGTGCAGTACGGCCTCATTGTGGTGGATCAATGTGTTAAGAACTTCACCCGTGTTCACATCCCACACCCTAGGAGAGAAGAGAAAAAGCATGATGCTTAATTACGGAGACAGCCAGGAAATCTAGCATCTGAGTTCTGTCTGGGTCTGCAATGGCTTGGATATGGTTTGTCTGACTCTACCAAATCTCATGTTGAAACTGATCCTCAGGGTTGGAAGTGGGGACTGACAGAAGGTGTCTGGGTCATGGCGGTGGATCCCTCACGAATGACTTGGTGCCATTCTCACAGGAGGGAGGTCACTCTTAGTTCTGAGAGAACTGGCTGTTGACAAGAGCCTAGCAGCTCCGCCCTCTCTCTTGCTTCTCTCTCACACGTAATCTGCATACACTGGCTCGCCTTTGCCTTCTGCCATGAGGAGAAGTAGCTCGAAGCCTTCATCAGAAGCAGATGCTGGTACCATGCTTCTTGCAGAGCCTGCAGAACCATGAGTCAAATAAACCCCTTTTCTTTTATAAATTATCCAGCCTCGGGTATTCATTTATAGCAACACAAATAGACTAAGACAGGGTCCATTCTTAATGAACCTAAGGGCATGATTAAAAGGTGCCCCTAAAAAGCAATTTCTTTATTTGCTGAGAAGTGCTGAGATGGTTTCAGAAAAGGTGGCTAATTCTGGCTCTGCTCGAGTTTAGGTATATTTAGCAGTCAGGTATTCAGGGACGGTGTTTGCAGGCTCATGCTGATGGCAAAAGACAATTCCTCAAGAAAGTAGATTTTGTATTGAGTCTGAGATAAAAGGAAGAAGGAGCCTTGTTGGCTGAAGAACTGAGAATGGTTCCAAGCTTACAGTTCTTGTTGACCTCTGGCAGACCTCTGAGTCTATTATTTATCCACTGCAAACTGGGTAAGTCATGATGCCTCATCAATCACCACATCCACTTCTTTACTCAGCTGCTTTATGGACAAAGCCAGGGTCTCCCAACTGCTTTGTATGTCCAGGGATTTGGGGGCAGCACTTCCACATCATGGCTTTTCTGTCACCCTCATCTCCTAAGAGGACAAGTTCACACAGGGCAGAGGGGAAAAGACTCAGGCCTCTGAGGCTGAGACATGATCTCTGGCAGAAGCAGTGGTACGGAAGCACTGAGTCCAGGAGAGGATACCAGGCACGCTTCAGGCAGGGGTGGTGACGCTTCAGGCAGGGGTGGTGACGCTTCAGGCAGGGGTGGTGATGCTTCAGGCAGGGGTGGTGATGCTTCAGGCAGGGGTGGTGATGCTTCAGGCAGGGGTGGTGATGCTTCAGGCAGGGGTGGCGACGCTTCAGGCAGGGGTGGTGACGCTTTAGGCAGGGGTGGTGAAAGAGTCCGGGAGTGACTCCTGGAAGTGAGTGTCTCCTCTCTGCTCTGGACCAGTTTCCCAAAAGAAGAAAGCCAGCCTAATACTTGGTATATGCTCTTACAGGAAAGCATGTTGTCATCTCTATAATGAACAGCAACAGGAATAGAACACCCTTAACAAAAATTAGCTTTCCTGCCTAATTTGCTCAAACATATCTACAATAAAAGTTTGAAATACAGCATGTAAAAATGTAAGTGTGTGTATGCCTCTCCCAGAGGAGGATGTCAATCTCAGACTTTCTCAGGGAAGGCTTACAAGTTAAGACCAATGAAGCCAGATCACTCACCTCACCGTGGAATCTGAAGAGCCGGTTACAATGACACGCTCATCATACTGCAGACAGAGGACAGAGCCTGTGTGTCCCGTTAACACTTTCAAACATTCCAGGCTGCTTTTATCCCAAATCTATTGAGACAAGATTAGCCACAAACGATGATTTATTATACTATATTTTGATGAATGTTACTGTCCCACTTTATGTTCTGATTATAAAATAAAACACACTTGGGTTATAGTAAGTAAGAAACACTGAATATCAAACAGGTAAGAAATGACAAGTAGGAATACAGACAATAGTGATTAACTATAAGGATAGATGTGCTATTTTGCTTAATTTGAACCCTTAGCTATTGATCTTATTACACTTATCAACAGCCTCATAAAGGGGACTTTTTAAAAATAAAATCTGTGAAAAGAATTCGCTCACTGGCTGGGTGTTGTGGTTCATGCCTATAATCCCAACATTTTGGGAGGCAGGGACAGAAGGATCACTTGAGCCCAGAAGTTCAAGACCAGCCTGGGCAACATAGCAAGTCAATCTCCATAAATGTGTGTGTGTATGTGTGTGTGCGTATTTTTTTTTTTTTTTAAATTAGCCAGGCGTGGTGGTGTGTGTCCCTGTAGTCCCAGCTACTCAGGAGGCTGAAGTGACAGAATTGCTTGAGCCCAGAAGGCAAGGCTTCAGTGAGCTATGATCACACCACTGTACGCCGGCCTGGGTGACAAAGCAGAACCCTGCTTTGTCATTCTATTTTTATGTCTCGTAAAAATAAATTAATTAATAAAAAAAGAATTGGCTCACTCTCTGGAAAGCAACATGACAACATTTAATTATTACGACCTTTTACAAATGCATACCCCTACATTTACAAAAATAAAAAGTGGAAAATGAAACGTCCATCATTTCATAAAAGTCTCAAAGTAAACTATGAAAAGTGTTTAATGAGAAAAGACCATGCTTTATTACAAAGTTAAGCATTTTTTAAAAATCAGAATAAAAATTATCTATAAAGTGACACAATGACTATATTTTAGAAAAGGAAAAAAGGATTAAAGGAGGTAAAATGTTGTCAACAGTTGTTTTCATGCTCTGAGTGTTCCTCTTCTCGCTTCTTTTACTGCCTCCATAGATTTATCTTTTCCAGAATGTCACAGAGTTGGAATCATACAGTATGAAGCCTTTTTACATTGGCTTCTTTCACACAGTAATACATACTGAAGGTTCCTCCCTGTCTTTTCATGGCTTGATATACATTCCTTTTTCGTGCTGAAGATTATCCCATTGTCTAGATATACTACAGTTTATTTATCCATTCACCTACTGAAGGACACCTTGGTTGCTTCCAAGTCTGGGCAATCATCAGTAAAGCTGCCATAAACATCTGGGTGCAGGTTTTTGTGTAGATGTAAGTTTTTGACTCCGTTGTGTAAATACTAAGTAGCAACACTGCTGGATCATATGGTAGAAGTATGTTTAGTTTTGTAAGAACTGCCAAACTGCCTTCTGAAGTGGCTGTACCATTTTCTGTTTCCACCAGCAATGAATGAAAGTTCCTGTTCCTATTGCTCCACATTCTTGCCAGCATGGGGTGTTGTCAGTGTTCTGGATTTTGGCCACGCTAGCAGGTGTGTAGTAGTGTCTCACTGTTATAATTCACATTTCCCTGATGACTTACAATGTGGAACATCTTTTCACATGCTTATATGCCATCTGTATATTGGTGAGATGTCTGTTAAGGTCTATGTCTTATTTTTAAAAATCAGGTTAATCTAATTGTTTATTTTCTTACTGCTGAGATTCAAGAGTTCTTTGTATGTCTTTTGCATATATTTTCTCTAGTCTGTGGCTTGTTTTCTCATTCTCTAGACAACGTCTCTCACAGAAATTTTTAATTTTAACAAAGTCCAGCTTATTAATTCTTTATTTCATGGGTCATGCCTTTGGTATTATATCTAAAAAGTCATCAACAAACTCAAGATCATCTAGATTTTCTCCTATGTTATACTCTACGAATTTTATGGTTTCGTGTTTTACAATTAGGTCTTTAATCCATTTTGAGCTAATTTTTGTGAAGTACATAGGATCTGTGTTTAGATTGTTTAGGGGTAAGGGAGGCAATATGGTATCTAATTGCTTCTGCCCCATTTGTTGGAGACACAATCTTTTCTCCACTGTATTGTCTTTGCTCCTTTGCAAAAGATCAGCTGACTATATTTATGAAGGTATATATTTCTGGGCTCTCTATTCTGTTCCACGGATCTAGTTGTCCATTCTGTTGCCAGCACCACACTATTGTGATTACTGCAGTTTTACAGTAATTCTTGAAGTACGGTAGTGTTAGTCCTCTGTCTTTATTCTACTTCAATATCATGCTGGTTTTTGCTTCTCCATATAAACATTACAGTCAGCTGGTAGATATCCACAAAATAACTTGCTGGGATTTTGACTGAGACTGCATTGAACCTATAGACCAATTTGGGAAGAAATGACTGACATCCTCACAATAGTCTTCCCACTCATGAGCATGAAATGTCTCTCCCCATTTATTTAGTTCTTTGATTTCTTTAATCAGTCTTACAGTTTTCTTCACATAGATCTTATACATATTTTGTTAGATTTATACCTAAGTATTCCATTTTGGTGGGGGGATGCTAATATAAATGTTATTGTGTTTTTTGAGATGGAGTCTCACTCTGTCACCCAGGCTGGAAGTGCAATGGCGCGATCTCGGCTCACTGAAACCTCCACCTCCCAGGTTCAAGCGATTCTCCTGCCTCAGCCTCCTGAGTAGCAAGACTACAGGCGCCCACCACCATGCCTGGCTAAATTTTGTATTTTTAGAAGAGATGGGGCTTTGCCATGTTGGCCAGGCTGGTCACGAACTCCTGACCGCAGATGATCCACCCACCTCGGCCTCCCTGAAGTGCTGGGATTACAGGCGTAAGCTACTGCGCCCAGCCATGTTATTGTGTTTTTAATTTCACATTCCACTTGTTCATTGCTGGTATATGGGTAAGCAAATGACTTACGTATATTAATCTTGTATCTGGCAAACCTGTTATAATCATTTATTAGTTCTAGGAGGTTTTTTTTGTTGATGCTTTCATTTTTTTCTACAATCATGTCATCTATAAGCAAAGACAGTTCTAATGCTTCCTTCTCAATTTGTATACCTTTTATTTCCTCTTGACTTATTGTGTTATCTAGGAGTTCTAATACAATGTTGAAAAGTAGTGGTGATTGGGGACATCTTTGTCTTATTCCTGATCTTAGTGGGAATGTTTCATATTTCTCAGCACTGTGTATGAATGTTAGCTATAGGCTTTTTGTAGATACTCTTTATCAAGTTGAGGAAGTTCCCCTCTATTCATAGTTTACTAAGGGTTTTTATCATTAAAGAGTGTTCAATTTTGTCAAACACCTTTTCTGCATATATTGACGTGATTTTCTTCTTTGGCTTATTGATATGACGGATTACATTAATTAACTTCTGAAGGTTAAACATGAAGATATTGGTCTGTGGTTTTCTTAGAATGTCTTTATCTAGTTTAGTACTAAGGTAAGGATGGCCTCATAGAATGAGTGACGAAATATCCTCTCTTCTTCTATCTTCTGGAAGAGATTGTAGAGAACTGATGTAATTTCTTACTTAAATGTTTGACAGAATTCACCAGTAACCCATCTGGGCCTAGTGCTTTCTGTTTTGGAAGGTAATTAATTATCGACTCAATTTCTTCAACAGATAAAGGCCTATTCAGATTATCTGTTTGTTTTTATGTCAATTTTGGCAGATTGTGTCTTTCAGGGAATGAATTCATTTCATATAAATTATCAAATTTGTAGATATATTATTTTATTATTTATTTAATGCTCATGAGACCTATAGTGATGTCTCCTCTTTCATTTCAATATTAGGAATTTAAGTCCTCTTTTTTCCTATGTTAGCATAGCTAGGAGCTTATCAATTTTACTCATCTTTTCAAAGACACAACTTTTGGTTTCCTTAATTTTTTCTATTGACTTCCTGTTATCAATTTCACTGATCTCTGCCCTAATTTTCATTAACTCTTTTATTCTGCTTACTATGGATTTAAACTGTTCTTTTTCTAGTTTCCTAAGGCAGAAGCTTAGATGACTGATTTTAGTCTGTCTTCTTTTCTAATATATGTACTCAAAACTATAAAATTCTAAGCTTTCACTGCATCCCACAGATTTTGATAACTTGGGTTTTCATTTTCATTTAGTTATACCCACCCACACACGCACACATGTGCACACACACAGGGAAGGAGCAGAGAAAGTCTCACACTGTCACTCAGGCTGAAATACAGTGACACAATCACAGCTTATTACAGCCTTTGACCTCCCGGGCTCAGGTGATCCTCCCACCTCAGCCTCTTGAGTAGCTGGGACTACAGATGCATGCCACAATGCCCAGCTAATGTTTTTTAATTTTTTTGTAGAGACAGGGTCTCCCTATGTTGCCCAGGCGCGTCTCAAACTTCTGGGCTCAAGCAATCCTCCCACCTCAGCCTCCCAAAGTGTAGGGATTACAGACGTGAATCACTGTGCCCAGCCTCAAAATATTTTTAAAATTTCTCTTGAGATTTCTTCTTTGATCCTTGTGTTATTTAGAATTATGTTACTTAATCTTAAAGTATTTAGGAATTTTTCCAGCTTCTTTTTGTTACTGATTTCTAGTTTATATCCACTTGTGGTATGATCGGACATTGTATTAATTTCTAGCCTTTCATTTTTTTACTGATTTTTTAAATTTATTTTTTATTTTTCCATAAGCTATTGTACAGGTAGTATTTGGTTACCTAAGTTCTTTAGTGGTGATTTGTGAGATTCTGCTGCACCCATCACCCAAGCAGTATATACTGCACCATATTTGTCGTCTTCTATCCCTCGCCCCCCTCCCACTTGTCCCCCCAAGTCCCCCAAGTCCAATGCATCATTCTTAGGCCTTTGCGTCCTCATAGGTTAGCTCCCACATAACAGTGAGAACAAGATGATGTTAGGTTTTCCATTCCTGAGTTACTTCACTTAGAATAACAGTCTCCAATCTCATCCAAGTCACCGCAAATGCTGTTAATTCATTCCTTTATATGGCTTCATAGTATCCCATCTTATATACATCAATCACAGTTTCTTTATCCACTCGGTGAGTGATGGGCATTTGGGTTGGTTCCACAATTTTGCAACTGTGAATTGTGCTGCTGTAAACATGCATGTGCAAGTGTCTTTTTTGAATAATGACTTCTTTTCCTTTGGGTAGGCACCCAGTAGTGGGATTGCTGGATCAAATGGTAGTTCTACTTTTAATTCTTTAAGAAATCTCCACACTGTTTTCCATAGCGGCTATACTAGTTTACATTCCCACCAGCAGTGCAGAAGTGTTCCCTGTTCACCACATCCACACCAGCATCTACTGTTTTTTGATTTTTTGATTATGGCCATTCTTGCAGGAATGAGGTGGTATCACATTGTGGTTTTGATTTGCATTTCTCTGATCATTTTTTCATGTTTGTTGAGCATTTTTTCGTATGTTGAACATTTTTTCATATGTGTGTTGACTATTTTGTATATCTTCTTTTGAGAATTGTCTATTCGTGTCCTTAGCCCACTTTTTGATGGGACTGTTTGGTTTTTTTCCTTGTTAATTTGAGTTCATTGTGTTTGTTTTTTTCTTACCAGGTCAGCCAGGTTCTATAAAATCTCAGCACTTTAGGCTCTGGCTAAGCAGTTCCTACTGAAGGTAGACCTTGTCAAGAAGTACAGAATAACCTAGTATAGGTAAAAAGGTTTATTTTCCCTCTCCACTGCTGGAAACACAACGGGATTTTTTCTGTGATAATCACTGACAGAACCTAGTAGAGCTCTTGGAGGTAAAACTCACAAAAGTGTGGTGGGGAGCCCTGATGACTGGCTCCTCCTCAGTTTATATTTCTCAGACTTGTCCCACACTGAACCTCCAGCAATTTTTCAATTACAGTTCAGGTTACTCTACCTAGGCACTGGTTCTCGTGGATGTTTCTGCGCCAGTGAGTTATGATTCTCTGTATTTGCCTGTCTCTCCAATTTGTGGGGCAGCAGCTTCTCCTGTGACCTCACTTCTCTTACGAATCTGAATAGAATGGCTGATTTTTCAGTTGTTCGGATTTTTACTTGTCAGGACAAGCAGCACCTTCTTACATACCAAACCCACTCCCTTCTTTTAATCTTTCCAGTGTTTCCAAGTTATCGATATTGTTGATATTTCATGGGAGATGAGAATGTTTTCAAAGATTGAACTATTAAAAATAGACTGTGCACCTATTTCTTAACATGTACAACAATACCATCATAATTTGCAGTGACTCTATAGTTTACTGCAAATGAACAAGATTTTATAAATGATGTAGACACTGAAGTATAATATCTTTCCACAATAGCAAAGCTTGATTTTAATTTCTGACCTAATGGAACCTGAGTTATTTTTAAAGTGATTAGTGATCAAGGATTGGTGCAGAATAAGGTAAAAAAAGGTTTCCAACCACTGGTCTAGATAATCTCTTCAAAGCGTACTTCTGCTCTACTATTCTATGTCTTATAAATCAAATGGATGTGCCACAATTAAGAGACTTCTTTTGAAAATACATCTAGTGTAAATGAATTCCAAGCCCACAGCCAGACTATGCTTTGACAAGGCTGTTATAAACCATTCTTATCTATTTCTTAAAGAAAAACTACCAGTATTAAATAGTAGCATATGTCACACTTTCTAGAGATACTGGTAGCCACAGATTAGGGCTATCAAGTATACGTAAAAATAGAGTTCTGTGGGCCAGGAGCAGTGGCTCACACCTGTAATCTCAGCACTTTGGTAGGCCGAGGCAGGCAGATCACTTGAGGTCAAGAGTTTGACACCAGCCTGGCCAGCATAGCGAAACCTCATCTCTACTAAAAATACAAAAAATTAGCCAGGCCTGGTGGCGGGCACCTGTAGTCCCAGCTACTCAGGAGGCTGAGGGAGGAGAATCGCTCACTTGAACCCAGGAGGTGGAGGTTGCAGTGAGCCGAAATCGTGCCACTGCAATCCAGCCTGGGCAATACAGAGAGACTCTGTCTCAAAAAAAAAGAAAAAAAAATTAAAAATAGAGTTCCATGGTCAAATAAGTTTTGGAACTTGGGAAACACTGGGTGTCTCTATTGTAGGCATTCTCAGAGCCTTTATATGCCACTGTATCCTGTGAATTTCTAAGCTGGAAACACAGCATGTAGTGTTATCTAAACTTCTTTGGAAGGCATTATTCTCTGCCTAGAATGCCTGCTAACATCCTCTAGATTCACATCCACAGAATATCTTTTGGCAATCACTGCCATACACATAGGAAACCAACAGAACAGTTTCTTATGTTCTATAACTCAGAGTGTGTTTGACCTAGGTAGCTGAATTACTAAAATTCCACTATTTCACTTTTTAAAAAACAAACAAAAAATAAAAATTAAAAAAAAAAAAAGGCAGAAAAGCTATATTTCACCCAAAGTAGAACAATAACAGAAAACAGGGCCAAGATGGAGAAAGCCCACTGCAACCTATGTCTCCAGTTGATTAGAACTAAAAACTCCTGATAAAAACTAGTTGAGAACTCTGAAAAGTCAGGGGGAAGGCACATGTGGCAAGGGGTCAAAATGTGAAGAAACAATCCGCATGGGGGTGAATTTGCCATTATTTTTGTTTGTTGTTTTCTCTTTTCTTTGTGTGTGTGGTTTTTTTTGGTTTTTTTGTTTTTTTTTTTTTCCAAATTGAGACAGAGTCTTGCTCTGAATTGCAGTGGTGTGATCCTGGCTCACTGCAACCTCTGCCTCCTGGGTTCAGGCAATTCTCATGCCTCAGCCTCCCGAGTAGCTGGGATTACAGGTGCCCACCACCACGTCTGGCTAATTTTCTGTATTTCTAGTAGAGACGGGGTTTCACCATGTTGGCCAGGCTGGTCCTGAACTCCTGGCCTCAAGTGATCCACCCACCTCAGCCTACCAAAGTGCTGGGATTACAGGCATGAGCCACCAACACCCGGCTTTTTCTTTTCTTTCTATTGTGGCTTTCACTCAAAGGCAGGCCCTGACCAGGAAGCTATAGTGAAATAGCAAAACATGCAGCTAAAGTTCTGAAAGAAATCCCTCTTTCTAGGCAGAGGGGCTGGAAAAAGAGATCCCTGGGGGTTTCTTTTCTCTCTTTTCTCATAGGGCTCATGGCTCCAGTCATGAAGATGCACTGCAGAACAATGGAAAGGATAACAAAAATTCCAAGAGTGACCCAATTTTTCTGGCCAGAGGAAAAGGAAAAAAAGTGTCCTTATGAGCTGAAGAGACGTAGGGAAAACCAAGAGGAAAGAACTAGAAATAAAAGAACCCAAACAACACATGACTTGGGCTTACCCTTGAGCTGTATATGCACAGAACAGACTGAACCAGCACAGCAAAGGCTGTATAGCTGAGCTGATATTTCAAGCACTGCTGAAGCCTCAGATTAACCTCTGAGTAGTGAAAGCCCATGACAGACCCAAAGTGGCACGGCAAAGGCTTTGAACAGTGGAAAAGAGATTAGAACCATCCCCCCAACCCCTCTGATGATGCCAAGACAGAACTTGTGTTCTGAACCCAACTAAGTTGACTAACTGCTTAAAAACACACTTACCCAAAAACATCCCCCAGAGGATTATAACAGAACCCACAGTCTTTACAACGCAATATCCACAATGCCCAAAATACTAGTTTAAATTACCTGGCATACAAAAATCAAGAAAAATGAAAAATCTCAGGGGACTGGACAATCAACAGATGTCAAGCTGGAGGTTACCCAGATGCTGACATGGTTAAAGATGTTAAGCAGTTACTCTAACTATACTCCACAGGATAAAGAGAAACGTGCTTGAGGCGAATGAAAAACAGAAAATTCTCAGCAGAGAAATAGAAACTGTAAAATATCATAGCTGAAATTAACTCACTTGATGGGGCAGAGGGTAACAGGAGAATAGAGATGAAGAGATGAAAAATTCAGTCAACTTGAAGATAGGCCAATAGAAATTACCCAGAAGGGAGAGGAAAAAAGATTGAAAACAATGTGGAACAATACCTAATTTTGATCTAATATTTATGTGATTAGAATCTCAGAAGGAAAGCAGAAATTGGTACAGAAAAAATATTTGAAAAAATAATGGCTGAAGACTACTGAAATGTAAGTAATGAAAGACGTAAATTTACAGATTCAATGAGTTCAGGGAGAGGCTTCTTGGATATAATATCGAAAGCATGATCCATAAAAGAAAAAACTGGTAAGTTGGACTTCATCAGAATTAAAATCTTCTGTCAAGTACAGTGGCTCACGCACGTAATCTCAGCATTTTGGGAGGTCTGGGTGGGCAGATAACCTGAGGCCAGGAGTTCAAGACCAGCCTGGCCAACATGACCCCGTCTCTACTAAAAATACAAAAATTAGCTGGGCATGGTGGCGCACGCCTGTAGTCCCAGCTATTTGGGAGGCTAAGGCGCAAACATTGCTTGAACCCAGGAGGTGGAGGTTGAAGTGAGCCGAGATCATGCCCCTGCACTCCAGCCTGGGTGACAGAGTGAGACTCCATCTCAAAAAAA
>NW_012103299.1:2197858-2255449 GCF_000951045.1 Mandrillus leucophaeus | reverse complement strand
TTTTTTTAATAAAAAGAAAATGAAAAGACATTTTCATTTTCTAATTGGGAAAGATATATGCAAAACATATCTAACAAACGACTTGTATCTAGACTACATAAAGAACTCTAAAAACTCAATAATAAAATAAAAGAACCCCATTTTAAAAATGGGTAAAAGATCCAAAAAGAAACTTCACCAAAGAATATAGAGATGGCAGGTAAGCACGTAGAAAGATGCTCACTATCATCACTGGGGAAATGCGAATTTAAAGCAAAATGCGGCATGTGCACATACCTATTAGAATGGCTAATATCAAAAAAATTGAGACGATCAAGGGCTGACAAGGATACAGAACAAAAGCAACTCTCAGGCCAGGTGCAGTGGCTGCTCACACCTGTAATCCCAGCACTTTGGGGCAGGCGCATTACTTGAGGTCAGGAGCTCAAGACCAGCCTGGGCAACATGGCAAAACACCATCTCTACTAAAAACAAAAAAATTAGCTGGGCATGGTGCCACGTGCCTGTAGTCCCAGCTACTAAGGAGGCTGAGGTAGGAAGGCAGGAGAATTGCTTGAACCCAGGAGGTAGGTGACAGAGACAGACTCTGTCTCAAAAAAAAAAAAAAACAAAAAACAACTCTCATCACTGTTGATGGGAATGTGAAATGGTACAGGCACTGTGGAAAACAGCTGGGCAGTTTCTTAGCAGGTGAAACATACACTTACCATATGAGCCAGCAACCTCACTCCTCAGTTTTCACCCAGTGAACTAAAAATTTAGGTTCCCCAAAAAACCTACAGGTATATAATTATGGTAGCTTTATTCATAATTTGAAGAAACTGGAAACACCACAAACATCCTTCCACAGGTGAATGGGTAAGCACAGGAAAGAGGCAGAAAGTCCAGGAAAAGAAAAGGGCAGGACAAGGGAATTGGGGGAATGAGAGAGCTGCTCCATATTACAGTTACACACCTCTGTGTGTTTATCAAAACTCACATAATCATACAACAAAAGAGCAAACTTCCCTGTTTGTAAGTTATGTTTTTTTACAAAATTTAAAAAACTCGATGCTTTCTAAAATATGAGGACATAAGCTTCAATGTAAAATAAAATCAGATTAGATCAGCCATCAGATTAAACATAAGAAATAATACAGTTTATCTACTATTGAAAAGTTAATGAAAACAATATAAGTTGCTATCATTCTGTGGTATTATTATTTGAGTCCTTCTCAGAAACCATAAAAGGTAATGGCTTTGGTTTATAAACTACCAATACCCTTACCAGCCGGCAAAGCAACCAAGAGCCCTGTGATACTGGGATATTTTCTATTTACACCTAATACAGAATAAAGAATGTGACTGTGCTTAGAGAAGGATAAGAAGTGAGACAATCCAGGATCTTGTATTAGTTACGGGGAAATGCTCTGGCTCTAGTTCTTTAGAACTACACCAAGAGCTGCCAAGATTGAGTGGAAGAGATAAAAACCAATCTGGAGTAAATGGAAAGATTGTCACATCTAGTGTCTAACACATAGCCACGATTCTAAAAATAATACATATAAAATTCAGTCATTCACCTTAATAGAATTATCTCGTAGGCCACTGATAATTTTTTCATCATCGTACTGTAAACAGTAGACACCTTTACTATTTTCAGAGCGGCACTGAATCCTCTGCAAGTTGTGTCGTCCGCACCGCCAGTTAGATTCTATAGTCTAGGGGAAAAAGGAGACAAGAGATGAGTTTTTGTGAATCAACTTATTCTATTAGGTTTCAGACTTTGGCGTTGCTTCCAGAAACAGCATACCACCAATACCCCAATCTTGGTTTGCATAACTGTCTGTGGATAGGATCATGCTCTTTTCCAAGTAAGACATTAACCCAACAATGTTTTCTCTTAAACTTTCCCGGCCCATCTGGCAACTGTCATAGGATTTCCAATGAGTTTTGGATTGGGCTTGAAAAAACTGGCCTCGACAGAATTCAGTATGTTTAAAGAATGCCATTTGCACCCAAAACACGCAAATAAATAGTAACTCATTGGGTCGCTCCCTAATGCCAATTAAAAACCATCATTAAGCATATATTGACAATCTACATACCCAAACAAAGCATTGTCTTGATCACTGAGGAAAGATACTGAGCAACTACTATAAGCCAACTACATAGGAAGAATTTTATTTATCATTTTTAACCTTCCTAATGTTTCTGTAGAGTAAAAATGGTACACTTTAGCCCTGGATTCTTGTTCCTCTTATCATTCGTGCAACATTTGCTGAGATGTTAATATATTCCAGGTACCGTGCTAGGCACTGAGGATAAAAAGATCAACAGGAGACATACTGAATTTAGGGAGGCACCACTCCAATATCTAGGCCCATGGCGTCTGGAATAGATAGACACTAAACTAAGTTTATTTGGTTAAATGATCCATAATAACCTTGGAAGGAGGAAGTACTTATTATTTCCTTTTTACAAACAAGAAAACAGAGTTTAATTTGCCTGCAGCCACAAAATCAGTAATCAGACCAGCTGGAAATCACACTCAGTTCTTTCTGACTCTGAACCCATACTTTGCTACTAACATATTCAATACAAAACAGGATGGGCTTGCCTCTTGAGGCAGTGCACACAGAACGTAAGATCAGTAACAATTCCAAAAGTGCCAAATGAGTGATAAAAATTCTAAGCGCTGCAGGACTTAAGGGAGAAAATGAGCTCTATAGCCTGGACCACTGGGCCAAGTTTAGTGAAGAAGTAGGTCATACCCAGAGCACCAGAAGACCTAACCTCTGGGAGTAGATATAAGTGATTTTTAAGGCTCAAAAGATACAATGTCTCTACTAACTAAAGTCTGAATTCCTGATCCTTGAAATTAGGGGAAAATAGGGATTTCAATAACCTGTTATACTTCAGGATATAGTTTCTCTCTGAGTAGCTAATTATTTCTCTACAGCTAAAAGTCTAATTATCTGCTTTGTTGAAGAAAGGAGTACTTAATTACTGGCTCTACTGACATCTAACAAAGTATTTCTTCTTATTTTGAAGGTAGTATCCTTCTGTGTACTCTAAAATCTTAAAATTAACTGAAAGCTATGTGCCAGGCACTATGCTTTCCTAACACTATACCACTCACTTTATATGTTTTGTAGCTAATTTAATCGTAACTCTGAAGCAGGAATCATTGTTTGCATTTTATAGAAAAGGAAATGGAGGGTTGGAGATATCGATACACGTATACTTAAAAAGTGAGTATTTCTATAATTTGTGGCCCCAGAGCTTAGCAAGAGTCCTGGAAATACGGTATCTTCCCTTGAGGAGCTCCCATACACATCTGTGAGGGCAGCATGGCGTATTTCCAATGCCCAGGAGATGCAAGGACATGCCATGGAGATGCCAGGAGAGGGGAAATACTCATCTGTCCATCTGCCACCAAGTCAGAACTTCCTAGCCTGGGTCATCATCTCTAGTGACTTGGTAAAATATTAGACATACAAAAGCACACTTCAAAATAAAAAAAATAAAAAATAAAAAAACATAACCCAACCACCTCTGCTACCTCTATCAAAGTAGACAACGGATCTGTCCAGATAAGCAACTTTTTTACTTAAAAAGAGGTCCAGAATACAGGCATTTCTTAAGCAGAACTCAACGCATGGAATCATTTAGAGAAACAATGTATTTTTAGATCGTGATTGGGCCATCTCAGCATGCTGAGCACTCCAGGAAAATGCTGATTTAGTAGGCAGATGTACTGGTAACAAGTCTACTTTGTGGCCAGTGACTCCTGGCAGTGGTTACAAATGTTCACGTTATGCCCTCTGGGGGCCCACAGAGTTGCTACAGAATGTATGAGTTCATATGAACCCAAAGTATTACAAAGATGAATACATAATATGTTTTTACATATATGCCAGGTGTTACCAAGCTGTTCTTAGGTTTAAGAGGTATACAATTACTTTAAGATGACACTGAAGCAGTAAGTAGCTTTGTTTCGCTTTATATTTCAATGACTAGAAAAAGCACATTTACTATCGCATGAGAGTTTGAGGGGGAAACAATTATTTTAATTTAAAAGAGGAGGTGGGGGGAATCCCTATACCAAAAAGAATTTCCTACATGCTCTCCCACTACTCTAAAATGTTTCCTAGAAGTGGGTGATGTGGCTACAATCTTTAACTGTACCCAAAATCCTGAAGACGCAGCAGAGAAGACTGCACAGAGGAGCCAGGGTCCTCTGTACACACTCAGCCTGTGATACATCAGTCCCCTGAGATGTCTGGACAGAGGATGACAACAACAGTAAAGGCTGAGCTATACTCTCTATCCCCAACCCTCAAGTAAGAGCTAGGGAAGAGGACCTCACAAAAGCTCTGCTAGATACCAGATTTTCATTCTAAGTTGAACGGAAGTTAGCAAATGGCTTAGCTTCTCAACACTTACAAAAAGCCTACTTTTCTCGAATAAGTTTCTGCATTTTAAAAGAAATAGTTTGTCAACCAATTCCTGATGTGTCATTTTACAAAGTCCTGTTTTAGAAATCATCAGTTTCTTGAATCCCAAAGTGTAGCTTGTTTTGAAAAGCCGTGAAAGAGACACGGAGCCAGAGCAGGGAGTTGACTGCTTTGCTGCGCACCAACCCTGGGTAATTCCTCTTCTCAATTCCCCAGGCCACCTGCACAAAAAAGCAGCACTTCCTGTCAACTACACCAGCCTCAAAAACTACCCCCATGATGTCTGACGACCTCGACTTTTACCTGAATGCTTATAAGCCAGGTCTTTTTTTAGAAAAACTAGACCTTTAAAACTGGCAGGTAGCCCACTCTGGTAGAAAATACCTGGGTCAAGTAGCAACTTCGGCAAAGGACTTCCACTGCTGCAAAGATGGGAACAGTAATATCTACTCCCTCAAAACCACCGTTAAGGTTCAAATGAGATTATGTATGTAAGTTCTCATTATAGTGCCAGCAAAATGGTAGTTACGTTCTTCTTCCGTTGTTGAAAACGTTAACCAAAAAGAAAGTGGGCTACAACAACAAATACATAATTCTCACAAAGTTGCCAGAAATCGTCTCAGTGTAGGCTGATATTTAATGCTAATAAGCCTGAGCCTTCCCTAACCATTCCCAGGAAGAGGCTCAGCCTTCAAATGGAATCCAACTATTATCCTAATGCCAGCAGCAGGAATAGAGGTCATACACAGGTGCACCTCTTTAATTATGTGGATACCTATCATTTCACTTAGCCATCATGTGGTATGGCTACTGTAGAGGAATATTTCATGTTTTTGAGAACTTGTAAAATCCCCTTACCCTGCGCAAATTTTCAAAATACTGGGAAAGTAGCCATGATACACAGAGTATACAGCGGCATTTAAATTGGCAATAGAGTGAAAACAGATGTCTGAGTATGGAGGAATAACATTATTTTTAGAAGCCTAAACACAACTGGGTGGGTGGGCAAGTTTTGACATTTTCTGGTCAGGACAATGTTAATATCAGGTTTGCAAACCACAAAAAAAGCTCCCTGCTTTCCCTGAATAAAATGTGGCTTATTAAAAGGTGTGATACAACACACCATCATTTTCCCAGTGGTCTGTCCAAGAAGAGCACTTCAAAGGCTTCAATGCAATGAATGAAGAGAGGAAGAAGGTAGATTACTTGAAGGAGTTTGTCACTACTCAAATGGCAAAAGAGAAAAACCCAAGTTCAGAATACCAGAACTCTAGGGCTGCTATAACAACTCCCAACTCTCTGTTAATGGACACTTGGGGGCACGCTAGAGTGAAAGCAGCATGGACTTTGGAGTAAAAATCTCAGCTTTGACAATTTGAGGATTAAATTAAATCACTTGTAGCAAAGCATCTACAGTCAGCATTGATGGTAACAACAATAACAACAACAACTAAGACTCCAGACAGCAAAGGAGAATATGGCTGCTTCTTTTAGGAGTAAGCCTCAGGTTTTCTAGGAATTCCTTCTCAATTCAGAGGCCCTCTAAACCCTCTCTATGTGTGGCAAGAACACCCAGGCGAGATGAGCCTTTGCAGAAAGCTTACAATACATATTTATTCTCCCCAGACTCCATTTCTCACATCCTCATTTCCTGAATAACAGGAGTTGGCTGCACTAAGCCAGGTTCTCTATTTTCCCTTAAAATTAAGCCAATTTTTGGTGGGTCAATGTAGAAGGGCAGATTCAGAGATGAACATTTCCTTTCTGTTCATCAAAGCCAAATCTGGGAATGTACAGATTACAGGAGCCAGCACATAAGCCAAGCTGTCGAGGTGGAGGAAGAAGGAAAAAAAGAAAAAGGTGTTGTGAACTGGCAACCCTGCAAAGTATATGGGAAAAAACACAAGAGACTCTAAAGCTATGTACAAGCAACTGGGGAGAGAGGGGGACATAAAACAGCCACTTGACATTCCAAGTGTCATTTATCTTTCTGCAATGTGCTTAAAATCCTACTACTTTCACATAAGTGGACTAAAACAGGGCCCACTAATCAGATCTTAACTCATACCCTTTTTTCAATGAACAGTCAAGGACACTGAGTATTCGCACAATTAGAGAAGGAGGCAAACACCACCTTGAAATTCAGCAAGCATAAAACATGCCTCTTTCTCCCTCACTTCTTGAATTTTCCACTCTGAAAATGACAAACAACAACTCTCAGCCTGGATAGAGCTAGACAGACCTCAGTTAAAATCCCATCCCATCTCTTCTAGTTAACTATGCAGCAAGTCCTAAAACTTCTTTTAGTCTCAGTTTCCCCCTATTATAAAGATAATAACATGCACCTTGTAAGAATAAAAAACAGTAACCTATGTAAATCACCCAACACAGTTTGATATATGCAAGGACTTGAAGTGGGTATTTGTAATTATTATAGTCTGCTTGTGAGGATTTTGTACCAGCCATATGAACAGAGTCAAGCCCGTGAGAGTCTCTCATTTGATCCAGGATCACTGAAAGAACTCTCTACATATAACTCTCTATATTCTATTTTACTCTGGACAGAATGAAACACACTCCCAAAACAGGAATAAAAAAATCTATTTTGAGGTGGTAGCAGTGGTCTATTGTTAAAAACTCGTATTAAGGTAGAAGGGTATACGGTTGATCGCAGACTCAATTACCCACTAGCTGTGTGATCCTGACTAAACTGTTTAACCGTTTTAACCTTCTAAGGTTCCCTCAAATTTAAATAAGTATTTGGCCTACCTTTCAGGTTTTGTCCAAAATGTTAAAAGAGAAAATGCATTATAAAGTAGTTAACAAAGTATCTGGCATAAGTAAATGCTATTAGTGGTACATTACTTTTATGATTATTACTAGTAGTGCATATATCAAAGTATAAACATCATCGCTTATATTAAGAGGTCTAGCCCACAAAAATCTGGAGAAGACTTTCGTGGTCAACCAGTGGGTTTTTCCAAACCACACTTTAAGAACCACTGGGTAGACCACCATGATGTAGAGGTTGTGTCGCACAGGGTTTTCCCATAGAGCTGTTTCCTCTCACACCTGCCTCCCCTCCTACTTTAAAATATCATTTGAGCTTGAAGAAATGATGATGGCAGGTGGTGTCACATAGTGTCATGTCACAGAATACTGATTTCACATTGTCAATTATAAGAGCAGTCATCAGAATTCAATAAAATAATCTATGTCGCCACATCTTCAACCTGATCAGAGCTCTTTCAAGGTTCCTGTTCATAATTAACTTTAAACATCATTCTTTTAAACATCATTCTTTCCTTCTTTCCAAAGAATTTTTTTGATAAAATTATTCAAAGAAGTCTGGAGATAACTTTGTAAATAGTTGCCCCTCATCAAAGGAAAACAAAAAACAGAATGTAATGTAGTTTATAAGATGTGTACATAAGAAATGCCTTAGTACAACTACCTAGGGGTAAGCGACAGCCCCATCTCCCCTACGACACACACACATCAACCTAAGATTAAAGTTAACACCATGTCTCAGCCACTAGCCCTGCAGGGGCAACTTACTCTAAGTTTGGAACTGCCAATGGTCAATTAATTCTTAAACTTTATGATTTATCTAGTGAAAGTTTTTATTTAACCTCCTTAAAGGGTTGCTTATAATCGTTTCAGACAGCAGAATATTCAAGACAGTTTGTGTTTTAAACAATGATATTCCAGTCACATTCAGATTTACCATTAATGGAATGATTCCATTATTCACATCTGCCTGGAAGGGGGGAGGGGTCCGAAAAAGCACATGTTTCTCCCTTAATGAATTTTGGCACAAAAACTTTTATGTCTATCACCTGGGGGAGAGGATTACTTCACATTTGGGAAACTGAGTATAACTTTATGGGTGATATTGCATCGCCTAGCAAAGGCTAAACTTTTCTGCCAAGGAGGAAACAGTGAAGTAACCAAGACCTGCCAAGAACACATGTGAAAGAGTTAATGAGAAATGCCTGTGCATGTCTTTCCTGGTTCAAGGAAAAAGTCTAAATAGTAAAACTGAACTAATTAGAACACATGAACGATATCAAACATCTCCAGTGTTTCTCATCAAGTTTACAGAGTTTTACTGGTCTGGTGAAGTTACGCTCAAATCCAAAACGGTCCAGAAGCATAATCTGCCCTATAAATCCACCTAACTGTTGCTTAGAATGATATCTGCATCATTTTTATGAAAAACTATGAGTAATGTACAGAGAAAACTTGGAATGTGCCTTCTCTAGTTCTCTAGAGATGGCTCAAAAATATAAAACGATGCTTACTTTAAAAAATGGGGCCAGGGATTTTGGAAAATTTATCAGATTAGAATAAAAAGATGATTTTAGATTAAGGCTTGAATTAACTGGCAGCCTTGCAGAAGCATTTCATGTTTTAGAAAAGTTAGATATTCTTTGCAAAAGACATTATCTTTTCTGAAGAAGAGCTGCAGATTATATACATCATGACACATTTACTCCAAAAGCTCAACTTTTAAAAAAAATTATTAGTTCTACGATTTTAGAACAAAAGAACACTCTAAGGCAACATAAAAAGTCGAGAACAAGACACTAAGAGCCCATAAAACAGATAGATCATAAAGTTACCTCTATATCCTGGATAATCTTTGGGTATAATGACCTATAAAATGAATTTGGAGGGCCATCTGTGGGTCTGTTTTTAAACAGGTACTGATCCCTGGCAAATAAAAACAAACAGATGTTACATTTTTGCACATAAAAGGGTGAATTTTATCTAAACATGGTGCTGACAAAGATATATCTTTCATGTCTTTTAACTTGCATTGAGCTTTAACTGTTCAAAAGCAGGATTTCTGACAAATTTACATGTTAGAGACAAGTTTAGCTCAATTCACAGCTCTCTAACACAATCCTGATCTTCTGTTTTCTGAGTACTAATATATAACAATCTAGCCTTTTATTCCATAGAGTTTAATAAAAAGCACTACACTGTGAAACATCTAACTTAGTACACATCAAACTTCCTCCCGTAAGGAAAATACAGCTCTGACCCTCACTCATAAGGAAAATACAGCCCTATATGCACCTCTTTCTGTAGCTCTCTCTGTGCTAACTGGGCCATACAGCATAGAGCTAGCTATAAAGCTGCATCAGAGTTGTGAGTTTTCTCTGAAAAATCCTATCACTATTACTTCCTCTACCAGAAGTAATAACAAACAGGAAAGTGGCACTACCTGACTTCCTCTTATTTTTGTCGTATCTATATTTTGGTAATGGTATCATCACCTAAGCAAAACGTGAAGGAAAAGGCATAAACACGTAGCTTTGAAAAGCCAAATCCCATTCAAACTATATAATACAGTTAATAAAGGAAATACACATTTCAGAGGGAGAAATTTTAACAGCTTTAACTTTTTCTTTCAACTTTTGATCACTCATTTTCCCCCCTTTTTAAAAATAAGCCAGCACATTTGCAAGTAAAATTGCACTTTTGACTAATCAAGTTGACTCTGTCAATGAAATCTTTTCAAGGGAACAAGCAACCCAAGTACTTACCACCCTCTTCTTTCTGAAAGTCCTTTCCATAGGGGATCAGTGCGTACCATTCGTTCAATCAGCTTCTTCCAAAGCATTCCTTCTGAGATCACTCGCTGCCATTCTTTACATACCAGCTCTGCTGCACACAGAGACCTGGCATCCAGGTACGAAAGAATGTTTTCTGCTATGTGATCTAAGCCTTGCTCTACAAAACAGAAAAGGGAATGAAGGAATGGGAAGAGAGATAGAAAAGAACCAGCCATCATTTCCTTAAAGATAAGAGGAATAAAGAAATCCTGAAGTATTTTAGTAATATCAAAAGTTGTACAGATACTCAAATCCATGAGTACATAAACATACACACTTCTTTTTGGTTCTGATTTTTTACGATAAACAATTAACAGCAACTCTTCTCTGTGTGTAAAAGCTGACCTTGGACAGTTCTGTATTTGTCAAATATTACGATAAAAGACTTCATTTTCTTTTATATAACTCTCACAGCCCTCCTGTGGGGCAATGATGCCCCAAATTTTACAGATGAAGTACAGAGAGGTAAAGAACCCAAGATTTTACACTCCAAGACTGGAACTCAGATTTCTTGCTTCAAAGTTTGTGTTCATTCCCATCTTATTCACTGTCTCTCATAACAAATCATATTCCCATTAATCCATACCCGGTGTAAATCCCCGGGAGGTCAGAAGACAAACAAGGTAAAACACCGACTCATCTTGAAAAACTTACGAAAAGTTAAATGGCAATCCGATAATTAAAGTCGATTGTGCTTAAATGTGTTTCTGTCAATCTTTTCATCTTTTGTGAGTATCCATTTTCTGTTCCTAAACGGATGGGGACAATCTTCAAAAGCAATAGCCCCATGTCTACAAATCCTAGAATCTTAGAGGTTATTGGCTTCAACCTCCCACACGATACAAGGATACTCTCAAAGAAAACCACTCCCAGCCTCTGCCTGACATTCACAATGGGAAGATGATCAACACGGCCACCACTATTGCCACCTGTAAACCCCCATCCTGTGGCAGTAAGCATGTCTTCTGTAGTTGCAAGAAATAAAGCTTATCCCCAAGCTTATTCTGTGCAGGGATGAGAACACAGAACATATCATCAGAAAATTCCCATTTCAAGTCCCAGGTTCACCACTTACTAGTTCTATGACATGAAACAAACACTGAAACATCCCTGTGCCTTGAATTTTTGCGCCTTAACATACAAAATGCTAACCACCAGTAACAACTGTCTTTTCTCACACTGTCAGAATCAAATTCAACAGTTTTACAAAAACATTTTATAGACAATAAAGCACTCTACAAAGTTAATATCTGTTCCTTTTCTCAAAATAATTAGAAGTAGTATAATAGCACTAAACTTGGTTGTTGAAAGGCCAGATGTAGGTAAATTATTAAACTTTCAGAGTCTCAGTTTCCTCATCCGTATAAGATTATAATAATCTCTACTTGATTCTGAAAATATCAAAACGAGATGATGCACGAAAAATGCTTTACAAACTAAAGTTTCTTCAACTCTAAGAATGATTATTATTACACCATTGGTTATAATTTCCAGGTCCTTCATATACTAAAATTGTCTTACTCTGGATTAGATCAAAGACCCAAGCTATGGTCTAAGAATAAAGACTACACTGGGACCACTGTCCTTTCCTGCGTGTCATTTATATTACAGTTAATGTGATCAAAGGCTGCACTGACTTCCTCTGACAGTCATATCACAGAAGATGCCTAACATGGCAGTACGTTAGAATAAAATCCCAGGCCTCTCCCCCCAAAACACCTATTAAAACAATGTCCCCTAATGCTCTATTTGTACAGTTAGTTGGAAAGGCAGGGGCAGCTTTGTACAGTTTATATTTATCCTTACTATAATTCACCTTCAAAGCTTTGTCTGACCCATCCATTTCAGTCTCTAGAATTCTGATTTTTGTCACATCCAGAAGAGTGGGTATTCCACACCAGACCTGCATGATGGGCTAAAGTACTAAGGCAAACATGTTAAACCGTGTTGGCAAACATGTTAAATGGGTCAGAACCAAGGACAGCACCCATGACACTAGCTATTAGTAGCTATTATTATAATATTTTCCTCCAAGCTAACACTGATGCACTCATCAATATGCCCAGGGCACCCACACTGAGCCATCCGGTCTGCAGTCATCTATATGTGCCACTGCCCAGCCCATATCTCTCTATTCTGTCCTCAGGTATTTGGAAAAACCGGCCTATGATGATTCATTCTTCAGACCTACCTACTAGCCTGGTAACTTTATCCAAAAAGGAAATAAGGTGAATTTGGTATGGCTGCTTTCATGTTCCCGTGCTGGGGTTTGCTACATGAAGTTGTATTGAAATTTTTCACTTACATGTTGACACTAGCTGCTTGGTATCCCTTTTAAACATATCTAGTTCACATTCATTATAGAAAATCTATAAAGTGTAGATGAGCAAAATTTTTTACATCTCTAAACCCCATTTCCCAGAGATGGGAACAACTTTTCACATTCTGTATACATCCTTCTAGGTTTACACAACCATACACAATCTTTTCAGAGGCTGATTAGCCTTTGAAACTCATCTAAGAATTCTGCTAAAGTACAACATCTAATTTCATAGCTAAATCCCCCCAAAACACCTTCTCCAGTTCTTAAAACCAGGAATTCTGTTCATCAGTCATCTCTGGTGCTATCATGCAAGACTACCACGTGCAACTGTACAAGCTGTACAGGGCACAACCGTACCCAATAGTTCTGCATACTGGTTTTCAATTACTTCACAATGTTCTACAACTTGAAAAATCACAACCACAGGTTTTGCCACTATCCAGACATACAATGTATTTAGGCCTATTTGTTTATACGAGCTATGTGATTCCTAAATATCTTCACATCTTTTCAAATACAACTTTGCTAACCTTTCCTTTAAAGCCATTACTCTTGGGTTGGGGGGGCAGAATTAGGTTAATGGGAGTGAAAATACGTTGTTTCTTTCTATTATCACTACAGTATCTATTCTAAGCACATTATTCCTTCATTCGTTATAATCTTGCTCCAAATAGTTAATTATTTTGTTTTCAACTCTTTCAATTTACTTCAACATTTTGGCCAATTTTACATTATTTGGGGTTTGGTCCTCTTGGTACCATTCTCAAAGGTTTCACAGGGACTCACTCTACCACCCAAGTTGGAGTACAGTGGCACAATCATGGTTCACTGCCACCTCAAACTCCTGGGTTCAAGCAATCCTCCCACCTCAACCTCCCAAGTAACTAGGACTACAGTCACATGCCCCCACACCCAGCTAATTTTTTTTATCATTTGTAGAGATGACATCTCACTATGTTGCCCAGGATGGTCTCAAAACTCCTGGGCTCAAGCAATCCTCCTGCCTTGGCCTTCAAAGAGCTGAGATTACAGGCGTGAGCCACTGCACCTGGCCGCCTTTCTTCAATCTTCTATGTTTACTTAAAATCAGGGAAATCCAAGGATAATCACACGGGGTTCTACTTGTGCCTCTCCATCACTAGGATTGACAAATTAATCAGAATTTCAAACTGCAGAATCTGTCAGTCCTCTAAACATTTTCATTCAGTCTCTAGCCGTGGACTAACAGACTTGGCTCTTTCAATCTTTCGAATGCTGGGGTACTTATCTATCTTCCTTTTCTGGTTTCTGCACTTAATATCAGAACACAGCTAATTACAGCATCTCACTCTGTCGCCCAGGCTGAAGTGCAGTGACATGATCATGGCTTATTACAGCCTTGACCTTCCAAAATCAAGTGATCCTCCTGCCTCAGCCTCCCTAGTAGCTGGGACTACAAGTGTACATTACCATGCCAGGCAAATTAAAAAAAAAAAAAATTTTTTTAGTAGAGACAGGGTCTCACTATGTTGCCCAGGCTAAGAACATAGCCACTTTTAAAGGTTTATATTATTTCACATCATTAACCCCAAATCCTCCCAAATGGTTATAAACACATCTCTAATTAATTCCCCTCTAGAATCCTCTGCTCTCTGAAAGGTGAAACAAACAGCAAGACAAGGATGCATTAGGGGCTGCATAGTGGCTCACACCTGTAATCCCAGAACTTTGGGAGGCCAAGATGGGCAGATCGCTTGAGTCCAGGAGTTTGAGGCTGGTCTGGCCAACAAGGCAAAACTCCATCTCTACTAAATATACAAAGATTAGCTATAGTGGTACACGCCTGTAATCCCAGCTACTTGGGAGGATGAGGTATGAGAATCACTTGAACCTAGGAGATGGAGGTTGCAGTAAGTGGAGATCACGCCACTGCACTCTAGCCTGGGTGACAGTGCAAGACTCTGTCTTTTAAAAACAATGTAAAAAATAAAAAGAATGCATTAGGTACTTGCCTTTTCAAACCTCAAAGGCTGCAACATCCCCATCATCCGTGATGGGAAAGCAGCACCCAAACCTTCCACCTATCTGGGGGGGTCTATGAGTCTGTGTGGTTGTATCTGACTCAACTCAGGGTTACTGATTTTTAAAACAACAGCAACAAAAAAATATTCCCCCAATCTTCTCCTGACCTACTAAATCAGAACCTCTAGATGGTAAGGCCCAGGAATCTGTTCTTTTTTATTTTTTGAGATGGATTCTCACTCTGTCACCAGGATGCAGTGCAGTGGCGCCATCTCAGCTCACTGTAACCTCCACCTCCTGGGTTCAAGCGATTCTCCTGCCTCAGCCTCCCGAGTAGCTGGGACCACAGGCGCACACCACCACACCCACCTAATTTTTGTATTTTTAGTACAGACGGGGTTTCACCATGTTGGCCAGGATGGTCTCGATCTCCTGACCTCATAATCCGCCCAACTCGGCATCCGGAAGTGCTTGGATTACAGGCATGAGCCACCGTGCCCAGCCAGGAATATGTATTTTTAAGAAGTGCCACTAGATAACACTGAAATATTGGGAACTATCGGTTTACAGCAATGATATCCCTTTTAGTCCTCTTTGATTCCCCCATCAATTGCTCACAACTAGGCTATCAATGAGTTTTTACAGAAATAAATCCCTTACTAATACTTATTTCTTCCTCTTTCAAATGCCATCAGTCCAATTAAGCAACATCTGAGTGATATCTATGAGATTTGACCTATTTCCTTTGTCTAATACTTTAAGTGCATGTCCTCCCTCTATAAGGCAGCATGTTTTAGTCTTGTGGAAAACACACTGCCTGAAAGTCAGATAAACCAGGTTGAATCTCAGTTCTGTCAACTGCTAGTTGTGTGACCTCAAGCAAATCAGTTTTCCTTTTAGGATCTCAGTCTTCCATAATATCAGAATGATATTAAATGTCTGAAATAAATTACATCATATAATCTTTGCAATAACCTTCTGAGATAGGTACTCTAAATACCCTCATTTTACATGGAGGGAATCTCCCAGTCTTGTTGGGAAAGTTAGTAAGACAGCATATGTAAGGAGATGGGTAAATAAGAAGTTTACTCAAGAAATGTCAGTCTTTGTTCTCCTCTCCCCCAAATCATCTCAATGGATATCAATGGACAAGGCCACTACACAATACTCTTCTTGTTACTTTCTGCATTTTGCATCCCCTCTAGCAAAAAGCTAAGCCCCCTCCCTCTGTTTTTTTGGTATAAGTCTCATGGCCCCTTAAATGTTTTGAGAAGAACAGGAATCAAACAATCTCTGTTCAGGTACCTTGGAGTGGCCACCCTCAGGAGCCATGCAGACCATGTAACTTTCTGGTTTCAAGCCTGTTCAGGGCAAAGAGGTTACTGAATAAGATGGTCCATTTGCCTGAGCTAAAAAGTGCTTTGAGGTGTTTAAGCATTTTCTGAAGTACCTATGTCTGGCTCTCATTACTGTCTCTATCATGCTGAGACTCCCCCATCTCCCACCACCACCCCCTTTTCCTAAGGCAACAAGAGGACACATTACAGCTTCAGAAAATTGAGGCCATAACACTTCGCACACAGTGCTGAAGACATGCTGCTGTTGCTAATTACAGGAACCAGATGAAAGTCTGGAAAAACTTCAATAATAAGTTAAAACAATTAAAAGGCACAAATTTCAAAGCTCAATATGTAAATAACACTGTATCAAAATGAAACTCAAATGTCAATTCAATGCCCTTGACTACAACCAGTTTTAACACAGCTGCTTAGATCACACAATTACAGAAACTTTTATTATTTTAGAAATGCATTTCAAAGAGCAGCTGCAAAGAAACTTCCTTTCCCACCCACCCCTGCTATCCCTTCCCCCTCCCAAGTCACAAATCTAGTTGTAAAATCTGAAGTTCTAAACGTTTTAAAAGAAAACAATGCAATTGCTAACAGCAACAGTCCCTCAACGGATGCCTTCCACCTGGAAAACACCAACGTAAGGTTTCAGACAGAAATGAAGTAAAAAGCGGCTCAGCTTACAAAGTCTAACATCTTTTTCCATAAAACACCCAGGAAACAAATCAACAAAGTGACACACACCTATATGATGTCAGGATGAATCAATTCGGAAATCAGTGGATTAATTCGGAATAATTAAAATGTCCTAGCAATAAATCTTACTACCTCTGGAGAAGCAGGTGTTTCCTGCCTCTCTGGGTGTTTTTCTAAGCTGCCATCCTCAGAATACCCAACAGATGCCCTGCATACTATAACGTATCATCATTACTTCTCACACAGTACCCATAAAGTATTGCTATTATTCCCACACAGATGAGGAAACTGAGGCTCCAAAAAGTGGGACCACACAGCTGTAGAGTGTAAGGGCTAGGATTCAAACCAAGGGCCTGTGTGACTCCAGCACCCATACTTTCTCCTGTCACGCTGCTCTGGCCGTGTACCCAACCTAAAGCTTTATCTATGCTCTGGTTCTTCCACATCTCCTAGGACCTTTCATCTAATCTCTGTCACATTTATGGTCCACAATATGGCTCATCATCCTTTCTTGGGGATAAGACAATTGAATAAACCAGGGCCAGAAAGCCAAGTGTTTCAAAACTCTTAATTGCTTAGACACCTCAACAAACAGATCACCAATGCTTATCATCCTTTTTGAAATACAATCTGTCTCTACTTTACATGGTATGAATTTTCCCATTAACAACAGTTCTTTACAAACTGCAAACTCAGCATGCAGAAATTGACATTGCAGACTAAACATTTACTATGATTTTTAGAAAGGCATATCATAATTATCACTTTTTCCACTGAGCCAAAAGGAGCCAGAGACCACAAACATTTTCCATTTTCCCTATACTGACAGGTATGATATTCACAGCAAGCATTTAAAAGCTAAAATTATAGATAATTTTTATAGAATTAATGGTTTTCACAATCAAATAAAGTTGTAAGTTGACTGTCAATTTCAATAGTGTAAAAACTCAAACTCAAGATGATGTACAGTAATAATGAAACACCAAACTAGTATAATGATTCGTAAGTTGCTCCACACATTATTAAATCTAAGTATGAACATGGACATGGACCTGTTTCTCCTGTGATGCTCTTAAGGCAGAGTCTGTGTTAAGGAACTAATGCCATGTTTAATCTAGGTCTACTAGATACTAACTAACACAATCAACTTGGCCAGCTTGTCCTCAGCCATTAGATTCATATGTATGATATATACTGACATATGTATATATGTTCAGATCAAGTCCTGTTAAAACAAATAGCATTTTAACTAAAGTATTTCCATGTCCCAGCCAGTGGTCCATTCATTTCATGTAATATTCAATACCACAAAATTCCACTTTAACAGAGATATGGACAATGCCTTAACATTCACTGTAATGAAAACTGAATTGTATGCAATTATACTAACCGTATTTATATACATAACACATGTTCATCTGTTCTGCTTCTTCTCCAAGGCTGTATACTCCCTAAGAGATGGGGTTGCCTCTGAACTATACTCTGAAAATCAAGAGAACTTCAACAGTGCCACCTTGTGGCTCCTCTGCAAATATAAGGTGAGTTCCCTGGCACTCAAACACACTTCAGAAGCAAATTATAGGGAAGAAAACAAAACCAAAACGGTGGAAAACAAAACAATAAATTGAATTGCTTGACAAAAATGAGTACCCTCCATTCTGTAGGATAGTATCCATTCTGTAGGATACTCTTAAGGCAGATGTATATCATTATACAGTTGACCAAACCCACAAAATGAATAACAGCAAGAGTAAACCCTAACGTAACCTATGACTTTGGGGTAATAACGATGTGTCAGCGCAGGTTCATCATTTAAAATCACTTATGAGGGATAAATACAATCACCAACCTAAAAAACGACTCTGTCTTTTCTCGGTGTCAGATGCAGCCTGATTCCATAGGTTTCTGAGTTTGAGTTCTGTACATATAGAGAAGCTGCATCATGTGTACATGCCTCATCTTACTTCCATTCACCTGTAATTCTCTCTCATACAATCAAAAGCATGTCTCCCTCTCCACCCTGGATCCGTCCCTCATAATTAAAAGTGAGAATTATTGAATTGAGTTGTAATCCTTACATTCAGTACATGGGGCCAATTTAAGGAATTTTCCTTAGCCTTTGTACTAATTTTTGAACCAACCCCTATAATCATTCACACCACCACCATTATAATCAAGATGTGTGACTCTGGGCATCTCACCCAATTAATTTCTCTTTGGCTTCCTAATCTACACAATGAAAAACAGGACTCAGTGATGGCTAAGATCCCCTTAAGCAATTAAATAGTATGATTCTGGAAACAAAGGATTCATGTTTTGCTTTTCTAGAGATTCTAATGGAAGAAATGAGCAAGTCATGCTACATTTCAGCATAAAAACAGCAGTGTCAAATTTTTCTAAGCTAACTCTCAAATATCTTTAAAACTCCCACTGCAGAAGGTAAACTTACAAGTTTCGGGAGAGAGATTAGAAATCAGAAGCTGATTTGTCAACGTGCAGCCCCAGGTTTCCGTTTTCTGTGGAAGGACTTAGAACACGGAGTCCTGATATTCTGTAAATCACAGATAGGCTAAGGGAGGAGCTACTCTTCAAGAAGCTATCCTGTAGCTCTGACGAGGGCTAGGGTTGTGGCAATGGTACTGGCTCATCCCTGGCTACTTCTAGGCTTATTTTGACGTGGCAATTTTAACCACACATTACACTGGCCACATCAGAGGAAAACATTCTGGCCAGCATTCTCTACAGGAGTGAAATCTCTGTATCTTACCTAGCCAAATTTAAATTGAGAATTTTTTAAAAAACAATATAGAAACAGAAAAAAATTCATGATTAATCATATTCAAAGGGAAGTTCGGCACAGTGGTGCATGCCTGCTGTACCAGCTACTCAGGAGGCTGAGGCAGGAGGATCACGAGTTCGGTACAGTGCTGCGTGCCTGCAGTACCAGCTACTCAGGAGGCTGAGGCAGGAGGATCACGAGTTTGGCACAGTGCTGCGTGCCTGCAGTACCAGCTACTCAGGAGGCTGAGGCAGGAGGATCACGAGTTCGGCACAGTACTGCATGCCTGCAGTACCAGCTACTCAGGAGGCTGAGGCAGGAGGATCACTTGAGCCCAGGAGCTCCAGGCCAGCCTGGCCCACATAGCAAGGTGCCACTTCGTTGAGAAAAATAAAAAGGTGGTACAGAATACAGCAAATTTTAAATTATTTTTTAAAAATCAAAGGGAAATAAATAGGTGGAGCACAGTGAAACCATTCTGTAAGGCAAATGTATATCATTATACATTTGACCAAACCCACAAAATGAATAACAGCAAGAGTAAACCCTAACGTAACCTATGACTTTGGGGTAATAACGATGTGTCAGCGCAGGTTCATGAATTGTAACAAATGTGCTGCTCTGCTGTGCAATGCCCATAGTGGGGCAGGCTGAGGGAACGGGTATGTGAATATGGGAATTCTCCGCATTCTCCCTGCAATTTTGCTCTGAACCTCAACCTGCTCTAAAAATATAAAGTCTACTTTTAAAAATCAAAGTAAATTTAACCAGGTGTGTGTGTGTGTGTGTGTGTGTGTGTGTACACACCTATGCGTGTATGAGACATATATAGGAAGACAGTAGTGAGGGAGAGGATGCAGAAACAGGTTTTGAGAAATATAATAAAGACATGCTACCAGTTTTCCCAATATATTTTTGCCATTCCTTAAGTGCCACTTCAGATACAAATGAATGTCCTAAACTTTGGGACACTTCCCAAACATACAAACTATGTTTGAAGGGAAGAGCACCATGTTTTTTAAAATTACCTACAAAGGCAAAGTGCAGGCTCTAAACGACATCAAAATAAAAAGCATATCATTAACTCATTCAACAAACCGAATGAAGCAACAGGGTGAACCAATAATGAACACTTTTTTTTTTTGAGACAGAGCCTCACACTTGTCACCTAGGCTGGAGTGCGGAGGCGCAATCTTGGCTCACTGCAACCTCCACCTCCCGGGTTCAAGCTATCCTCCTGCCTCACCCTCCTGAGTAGCTGGGATTACAGGCATCCGTCCACCCCTGGCTAATTTTTGTACTTTTAGTAGAGATGGGGTTTCACCATGTTGGCCAGGCTCGAACTTCTGACCCCAGGTGATCCACCCACCTTGGCCTCCCAAAGTGCTGGGATTACAGGCATGAGCCACCATGCCCGGCCAATAATGAACACTGTTAAAGATACTGCCTATATTTCCTAGATGGATACTAAATTATAATTCCTCAAGTTCCATATATTAAAGTATGTGTCCCAAAAAAATGCTGCCTCACACAGTACTCATTCAATCATTTCATAAATATCCACCTAGATCCTTGGGCCGGGCACTCTTCGATCGCTCAGCTTTTGAAAAGACAAGTACAGTTACCTGGTAAAGCGGTAATAAAGTCCCGCTGCAACATGGGCTTCAGGTAAGAGTTAATATGTCCATGCTGATAATGACACATTCGTGAAATAAGATGTTCCACAAATTCCACTTGATCTGATTCAGACCACTGGTCAAAATATTTAATACACAAGTCTTTTTCTTTTTGATAGTTTCCTTCTGATGGCCTCTTTCTGGAGACGATCACAGATGATGTTCCATTACTTATCTATTTTAGAAAAACAAAAAAATAATTAGTTTAACAAGGAAAGAAACCTAATTAATATTTCATGGAAATATTTTTCACCCTGTGTATTTAATCTTAAAATGACACTTTTACCCTAAAGCCAAACTCATTCCATCATTAATTCATTCAGGAATTTAAAATGTATTCGGGGTCTGTGTCCTCAAATTAGTCACTACAGGAAATGCCAAAGTGATAGCTATTTCTAAAAGGCACCTTAAATCATCATTTTCGAACGCTTATTACAAAATGATGGTCCAAAGATATATACTGGGTATCTCTCTATACACAGGATATATAGGAATTATCGTCTCCAAAGATAACTGTTGCTGGAGATAACCATCGTAGAGAAACTGCTCAACTTGGCAAAGTGGCAACTGATTATTAACAGTTTGTTTTACTTCCTCAAAGTTGAAAGTTAATGCTACACACATCTATGCTAATGGTTCTCAAACTTGAACTAGCATCAGAATAACAAGAGGGGTTGTTAAACACACAGACCGCTGGGTCCCACCCTAGAGGTCTGGAGTGGAGCCCAAGAATTTGTACTTCTAACAAGTTTCCCAGCAATGCTGATGCCACTGGTCCAGAGACTACACTTTAGGGACCACATGTTGAGAACCACAGGTCTATATAACAAAGACAAGCTGTGCTGTGTTGAAACCTGAAAGCAATTCAATCCAAAAAGCTTCATTTTACCCAACAGTTTCAATCTCTTCCATACGGTTTTGCCAGGGCTACTAATCTGGCAAAACATTTTAGACTTTCCCATCCTTCTTTAGATTACCTTCCAAGAAAGTGACCCAAGGTAAATAAACCATGTGTACCTGAAAAATTCTACATCTTACATAGGTGGTTTATGGACAACTCACAGACTCTTATACTAACAATGCATTTCTCATCCAATCTTCCTACAAGTCCTTACATAGAATCAGTATATGTTTTAAAACTGAAACTACATACACTGCATCTGGACAGTAACATTAAAAATAATCTCAATCACTAGACTCAAACCACAACTACTATGAGGCGCAGTAACCTCCCTGTCTAAACAAAATAACCTCAATACTTTTGTCAAACATTTGTCAAACCATTTGTCGATCACTCCTCTGATAGCCTCCTCATACATAATACCAGAAAAAATAACACAAAAGATAATTCTAAGAACTGAAGAGCTGAATTACAAACACCTATTAATTCCATTAGGAACTTATCTCAGGAGTCTTACATGGAATGAACCAAGAGCTTTTCCTATCTGTATGTCCCCTAACTTAAAGTGGACTAAACCCATCCCAGAGAAGACATCCTTCGTAAATATCCAAAGGAGTCTTCAGTCTTCCTTGACAAAAAATCTTATAAATTTCATGTCTGAAGTTCTCATGTCCACATTTAGAGGTATAAGATGGAAAGGCATCTATCTTCCACTCAGTTTATCTTACGGCCCCATTGTCTAAGAATGTTTCTTCCTTTGTATCTTGGGTGAGGAAAAGCTCACTGACACCAGATACCACTAGGGGGAAGCATTGAACAAGGATTTTGAAACTTTGCTTATACTAAGACATTTGTGTCTCAACAGATCCAAAAAATAAGAGTTCAAAACAGAGATGAAAAGTCTTTGCTGTGATGAATATTGGCAAAATAAGGGGCATCTAAGTTGCTTTAAGCATAAGGATGTCCACAATATAATAAAGAAAAGTTAGAAATAACTGCCCAATTACAAGCAACTGTTTAAAACAAATTCTAACACATCACCATTAAGAGCTATAATGTAAGCCACTAAAATTAGCATATAAAGTAAGATTTTGGCCAGGCATGGCTCACGTCTGTAATCCCAGCACTTTGGGAGGCCAAGTTAGCTGGATCACTTTAAGGCCAGGAGTTCAAGACGAGCCTGGCCAACATGGCGAAATCCTGTCTCTACTAAAAATACAAAAAGAATTAGCCAGGCATGGTGGCAGACGCCTGTAACCCCAGCTACTCAGGAGGCTGAGGCAGGAGAAATGCTTGAACCTGGGAGGCGGAGGGTGTAGTGAGCTGAGATCATGCCACTGCACTCCAGCCTGGGGTGTAGAGCAAGACTCCATCAGGGAAAAAAAAAAAAAAAAAAGGGTAATATTTTTATAACAACAGAACTTGCTTATGAAATAATATTAAGAAACAAAAGGCAAGATCCAGGATTTTACAAAACATTATGATCACAGTAATTCATGACAAGGAGAACATACCATGACAGCGTAAATGGTATACATCAAAATCTCAAAAGTGCCTTAAGAAAGAAAACTGCGTGTGTTTACCTTCCCCCTTTATTTCTATATTTTATTCCAAATAACTTGCCAAAATAATGATTCATAACAGGTTAAATATAATGATAACAACTTACACTTGTGTACTGCTTTATAATTTACAAAGTACTTTCACAGCCATTAATTCATTTGATAAGCAAAAGTGTTATTTTATTTACAGACAAGTTCCTAATCATCTAGCCTCCCTAGAGTGTTTGTATAATTATTAACTAGTTGACTGGAAGATAGATGAAAGAAAAACTAAAGCTAAAGTGTGAAGAACCACTGCCAATTGAAAAATCATAGTAAATGAAGAGCATCCGCTGCAAAATAATAAACGTGAAGGAGGGTACAAAACTCAGTCTGTACACAATGTAAGAAGAAAATAATGGTATGTGCACTATTCTATAGCACATTTTCAATATGCTATTTCCAACCACGTGCTCAGCTCAGCAAGCTCTTCCTAGTGTTGTTTTTCTTTGCTTCATTTCCTCTTAAATGTGTTGGGTGCACTTTGTTCCTGCTAACTAATCTATCTTTTTAGTTTCAAATCAAATGAACCCAGAGAATTCATTTTTATATTAGTCTCTTCAGATTTACATTTGTTTTGCTTTTAAATCCTGTCTTCATGAAGGGGAAAGCCATGTGTATCAGCATGGTTGATAAAACACCAAATCATGAAACTCTGCTTGCTCCCCAAACCCCCAACCACACACAACACACACACACACACACAACACACACACACACACACACACACAACCTGGGGAATTGGGAAGAAAACTGGCAAACCTTAAAATAGAGCCAAGGGAGAAGGAGATGAGCTTAAAAGGAAAAGGCAAACCAATGGAAATGGGAGAGAAGACTAAAGGTTGAGAGCAAAAGGAGAAAAGGCCATCCATGTATATACTGGCGTGTGGCATGGTGCAATTCTGGTGACAAAGGATGCCATCACTATCCATCTTTGGCTTAGGCAGAGGCCACAGACAGAACATTTTAGGCTACAGCCACTTCAGATCTTTGTGGAAACTCCAAAATTATTTAGCATATTTGTAATGACAATTCCCTATGGAAGGAAGACAAATTAGGGTGGATTCTGAAACTAGCAAAACTGCACAAAAGAAAACAAAAATGCTTGGCTCTTGATTCCACTGAGGACATTAACTGAGGGAGCATCCCATCTATAGTAAGTCAGTTGCTGTCTAATCTGTGCGCCGTCATTCCTACCTGCCAAAGAGTATTTTTCTTTGGGGACTCATCTTCATTTTGATCTTCCATAACTGAAGTGTTCTAAGGGGGGAAAAACAGGTTATTTGAATTATACCAAGTTTTGCAAATCCTAAATAACTACAAGAAATAATTTTGCAAACCCAAGCTAGAGTGTACCAATACAAACCCAAGAACTATTTGGCTCTGTGGCTAACACATGCCATTTTGGGTCAAGGGAGATGTGCTCATCTTTCATAAATCAATCAAGTTAGTGGTTAGACAAAAGCAAGCATAAAGTCATTATTTACAAAGGTTGGGTGTGCTTAGAAAAAAGGCTAAATTGTGGGAGTGAGGGTGAAGCTCAACCTCAGTCATCACTGTTTTTGCACTTGTGGCAAGAAATTCCAAAGACCCATGAAGTTTCCGATGATTGCACAAAACATTTACTAGAAGGTCTGCTATTCAGTAATGCACCCCAGGGAATCCGCAATTAGAAGTAGCAAAGCCTTGGAAGCCCCCCTGCCTTCGTCCTTCCTCCCCTGATAGCCTTGTTTTTCTGGAATGGCTTTGCAATCTCCCCTAGCAAGCACGGTGGGTGCCCCAACCTTCTCCCTGAAGAGGAGGATGCTGTTAGCCAGTAACAATCTGGCTTGCCTTGGGAATGCATTAGCTTTTGATTTTTGTGTTTACTGCACAAAGAGGTACTGTGTAATTATTCTTTCTGGTGACCCAGTCGCTCAATAGATGCCCATTAACTAGAGATTATACATGATTGGATTTTCCCTTTTGAAGCTCCCACCTAATGGCTAAATGGAAACTTAATGAGAAGGGGAAGTGGGCTAGTTGTGCTCTGAAAAGACAACTCATTTATGGATAGCAGTCTCTCTAAGATTCCTTCCAAAACCTAAAATTATAATATTGGGGTATAAAATTTAAACAACATTTGTCTCATAGTATTATTCAAAAGGTTATTACAGATCTATTTAAGTTATCAGTGTTTACGAGATCCTGTTTGCTGTCTTTAGGGAATAAGCCTGTCTCAAATTTTCCCTATTTTTCCTTTATGTTCTTCAAGTCCTAAAATGTTTGTACTATTTATACAGTATTTCCAAACAATCCATTTGAAAATACCAATGTAGGTAATGACATAAGAATCACCACTGAACACTAGCCGCTCTACAGGTCACAAAACTGGCTCTGAACAGGGATGCAGTATGACAGAGTAGGAAAGTCATAGGCTTTGAAGTCAAAGAGAAGTTGGATTCCTGATTTGGTCACTCACTCAATGTGTGTGTGTGAGCTTGAGCAAGATCTTTTACCCTGGGAACAAACACAAACACACAGAGTTGTTGTGGGGATGGAGACTACCCTACACAATGCTTAATGCATAATGGGTATTCCAAAAAACATTACTTCACTCTCCGATTTGAAGATGCTACTTTTCCCCTGTGTTATCTTCTTATGCTTTTCTAATTTCAGAGATTTTGACAGGATGGCTCCAGATGGCTGCCTATGGGGAAAACTTGGCTTTCTCAGTAAAATCTTATAAACCCCATAGCACCAAGGTCCACAATGAGGGAGAGGGACAGGAGGGTGGGGCTCTATCTAAAAAATCAACCATGAGGTAGAGAGGAACTCAGTGTGTCCAAGAGTCCAAAACAGGACTGGAGTGGTGAAAGCAATAAGTAATCCTGAATGGGATGAAGAACAAGGAAACAAAGGTACTATTTATGAAGGTCTCTCCATGTAATCTTTTTACTGCTATCTTGAAGGGACCTAAGGGTTACTAAAGCGAGCAGGTTTCCTCAGGGGAATAAAGAAAGGGGGAGCAGTGACTCAGTACAGCATCCCCTGAGTTTGGTAGTTACAAAGCCGTCTTGCAAGGCCACAATGTCTGGGTTCTAAGAGTGGTAAGGACAACGAATGGCTGGAAACATGAAAGGTGGAGCATGGAAAGGAATGAGGAATTAAGTGGAAGAGAGATGGGAAGTCAGTCCCCACCCCATGTCTCCAGGTACTGCCAAGCCTCCTAACTACTCAGGAGGCTAAGGTGAGAGGATCTCAGAAGTCTGAGGCTTCAATAAGCTAAGATCATGCCAATGCACTCCAGCCCAGGCAACAGAGCAAACTTCATCTCTATAAAAAAGCAATAATAATAATAAACAAAATAAAAAATAACTGAAAATATATATGGTGTGTTTTTTTAATATGATAAACAGGTTAGCAAAAGTAACTTTCCTTTTTATCTGTGCATTTTCACGAACATGGCAACCCCAATGCAAAAAGTTTTCACCCTGTCAAACGAATGCATTCTAGGTAGCCCAGATGTAAATTACATATCTGAAACTGAATTCTATATAAAACCAAACAAAACCTGAGGAAGTGTACCCCACTGCATCATCATTCCAAAACAAACAAACAAAAAAATCACACAATATTGTGACTTGAAAACTTGTCAAGATGTTTTCATCAACTGGGTAATTTAGTACAGCAATACTGCATTTGCTATGGAATCTCAGCTACCACCTAGAATTCATTCTTTCTTCATAGCATTTCAATAATTCTAGAATCTCTTCTGCACATTCCCCTTTCTCTCTTGCATACCAATCAATGGAAGTGGTAGGCTGGTTCCAATGACCTAGCCTTCATTTTCATTTAGTTTGTGTATAGGTACAACAGGCTCTTAGCAGTGATATATGTTTGCCAGTAGGGGCCATGAACACACACAGAATATATTTCAACTGGAAAATTCCGTACTTTGAGAATTATATGAGGAATCAATTTCCTGCTTTAAAAATGCTGCAAATTCTGCATTAAGTAACTAACAGTTAAGAGTCATATAGCTAGTAAATGAGAGACACAGGATTCAGATCTAAGCCTGTTCTACTCAGAAATCAATGTACTTTCCCACACAGAAAAAAATGTATCTTAGGTGTTTTCCAACTGCTGGTTTTGGCCCATGAAATCAATTTAATAGACTGCAACCAGAATGTTTTAATAAAACAAAGCTGAATTGAGGAGACCCCCTACACACAAAGGTAAGCATAATAACAAATTCGTACAAAAAAGGCTAAAAGAAATGAGCAAAAACATAGCAAAAAAATTCAAATTAAAAGGACAGCAAGGGTTTTTATTGCAAGGAGAGCAATATTTACGTTTTAAATCTCTGAAAAGCAAAATTCAAAAAGAAGAGTGCGTCTTAAGAGTCAGGGTTCCATTTTGTTACCCAGGCTGAAGTACAGAGGCATGATCATAGCTCACTACAATCTCGAACTCCCGGGCTCAAGCAATCCTCACAACTCAGCCTCCTGAGTAGCTAGGACTACAGGCTCACACCACAACACCCAACTAATTTTTAAAAATTTTTTAGAGACACGGTCTTGCTATGTTGCCCAAGCTGATCTCAAACTCCCAGGCTCAAGTGATCCTCCTGTCTCAGCTTCCCAAGTCACCGGGATTACAGGTAAGTCACCACACCAAGCAACATAAAGGAGAAAAGTTGGAAATTTTATTTTATTTTTTAAATACCTTTCCAGCTTTGACAGATGAAGGAGACCAAAAAGAAAGAAACAAACAAACAAGGGAGGGAGGGAGGGAAGGAGGGACGGGCTTGATTTACTAGATATATCTCAAACTTTCTATCCAGTAAGAGATTACATATTATTCTCAATTTTCCATGGACCTTTTTGTAAAAACTGATATAGGTCACAGAAAAAAAATTCCAAATATAGTTAGAAATCAGGAAGAGATTATTACATATTTAAGATTACACCAAGGAGAAAAATCTAAACATATTCCGCCAATTACTACTCACTGTAAATTCCAAAGATAAATACATAGAACAATGACTGGCAAAGGCAAACCAAATACCTTTTCATTGTTCCTGTTACCTATACCTGGGCCCCTAAAACCTAAATCTTGCCAACACATTGCTGGGAATTAAAATCACTAGAAAGCCAGAAGCATTCATTTTGAAAAAGTTTGTCTAAAATAGCAGTTCCTATCTCTCAAACAAACATAGCAATTCAGAAGGAAGAAGGCCATATGTGCATATACATTAACGCAATCATCACCAAACAGCTTGACTGGAAATCTCCTCCCTCTGGACAAACGCTAAAATATAGGAATATACCAGTTATTTTCTTTCTGCCAACTGATAAAAATGTAAACCACTAATAAATTCTAAATCAGCTATGTATGAATTTGTTATTAAATGGGAGTTTGGTTGAAATTTCTGTTATATGAAATTTCTGTTATATTATTATAGCACAGTAAGGTCTCTTCTAATTAATCTATCCACTCAAATTTCTAACAAGTATTTCATTGTTGACATTACATGACAAGAATGGATACTAAAAAAATCTGAAAGAATGAATGTAGAAGAATGTTTTTCTTCCTTTTTGTCATCACCAATCGTGTGTGTGCATGTGCGTGTGTGTGTGCGCGTGTGTGTGAGAGAGAGAGAGTCTCACTCTGTTGCCCAGGCTGGAATGCAGCAGCACAATCCCGGCTCACTGCAACCTCTGCCTCCATGGTTCAAGTAATACTCATGCCTCAGCCTCCCAAGTAGCTGGGACTACAGGCATGCACCACCATGCCCGGCTAATTTTGTATTTTTAGTAGAAATGGGGTTTTGTCATGTTAGCCAGGCTGGTCCCGAACTCCTGGCCTCAAATGATCTGCCCGCCTCAGCCTCCCAAAGTGCTGGGATTACAGGCTGAGTCACCACACCCAGACTGGATAACAAAGCTTTTAACCAATTTTTAGTTAGACTTTTTCTTACTGATTTCTAGAAATTCTATGTATATTCTAGAATGAACTCTTTCTCAAATATATTATTACAAAGGTCTTCTCCCAATCTGTGGCTTAACTTTTCATTCTCTTAATGGTGTCTTTTGATAAACAGAAGTAATAAATTTTAAAGAAGTTTAATTTGTCAATTGCTTCCTTTATTATTTATGCTTTCTGTCATCTTACTCAAGAAATCTTTTTTCTCCTAACGTCATAAAGATATTCTTCCACACCTAGAGGTTTTATTTTACTTTGTACATTTTCATTTAAAATTCATCTTTACTGATTTTTAAGTAAAGCAGAAATTAAGATTCTTATTTTTAAATTTTAAGTCCATGTTTTTCCAATTGGAGATTACAATCCATTATAGTTTAAAATATCAACTTAAGAGATAACCAGCATTTTTTAAAAAACTGAAATAGAATAGAGCACATATAATATCCTCTACTTCATTAATTCTAAGACATGTTTTTTTCACATTTTAACATCTCTGAAATAGAGATGTTTCTTATAATCAATCTTACAATTAAAAATGGCGGCAATTTTCCTGAATATATAGACATAACACATATACACGTGACAGCAGCAGGAGGCAGACAAAATCCTAGGGAGAGGGGGCGGGTCCGTGGTGAAACCCTACCTTTTTTTTTTTTTTGAGACAGAGCCTTGCTCCGTCGCCCAGGCTGGAGTGTTGCGGCGTGATCTTGGCTCACTGCAACCTCTGCCTCCTGGGTTCAAGCAATTCCTACCTCAGCCTCCCGAGTAGCTGGGATTACAGACGCCCACCACACCATGCCCAACTAATTTTTGTATTTTTAGTAGAGATGGAGTTTCACCATGTTGGCCAGGCTGGTCTTGAACTCCTGACCTCGTGATCCGCCCTCCTCTGCCTCCAAAGTGCTGGGATTACAGGAATGAGCCACTGCACTCGGCCAAAACCCCACCTTCAAGCTAAAAACAGCCTGAAGCCTGAAGACAAGGCTGCTGGTTATGGATGAAGCCCACGACCTGGAGTGAGAATTTCTATTCCTGTTTGCCAGCTCTTTTCCAATTGGTTGTTTCTGGATAATGCTTTTTAATCAAACGTTGCCTTTTCCAATGCTACCTACTGCCCGCACCTCTCCCATTCTGTGACTATTAAAAACCCTGAACTCAGCCACACTGGGGGACTACCCGACTTCGGGTAGTGGACTGCCCATTTTGAGTGCCCTCTCTGCTGAGAACTGCTTCGTCGCTCAATAAAACTTTCCGCCCTGCTCACCCTCCGATTGTGAGCAAAACCTCATTCTTCCTGGATGTGGGACAAGAACTCAGGATCTTCCGAACATGGGTAGGAAAAACGCGTAATACTGTAGCCCTCTGCCCTCTGCCGGTGCCAGGCAGCAGCCCCGCATGACAGGAAGCAGCCACGGGGCCAGGCCAGCCCAGGAGCCACAGGCCAGAGCAGGACGACAGGATTAAATAAGCTGTCCCATCCCCCACCCCCGCTGGTTGGTAGTGCTGCAGGAAGGAGAGAAGAGCTACAACCCTTCTGGGGACCCAGACCTCGCCGCTCCCTGGGCCAGAGTTGTGACATGCTGTAATACCTCCTTTGGGGTCACGTAGTTGCTGGTGTCTCCAAAATTTTCAAGTGCCACCACATTCCCCCTTGTCTAGAGGCCAGTGCCCAAGGCAGAAGCAGGTTGCAGCACACCTGGCCCCGGCACAGACTGAGCACAGGATCAGCGCCAGGACGCCAAGAGCAGCCCACCTGCCAAGTGGGCAGGGTACCTCCAACAGCAAGCCCGGGGCAGAGCGAGGCCCGGGCAGGTGCACTGCCAGCTGCAAAGGTCTCCAGCTGGTGAAGCAGCACTGAAAAAATCCTGTATCACATGCATATATGCATATACATAAAAATTACCACACACACACTAGGTATAAATATAAATTTCATTTCTTACTTTGAAAACCCCTGGAAAACCCTGGTAAAGGTTAGTAGAGTATAATAAATCCCATGCTGCAAAAGCTACTAGCTTTTCAGTTTGCTTTCAACTCTAATTTCATCAAAAGATACTTTCACATCTCTCTAATATCTGCCATTACCTGTTTTTAACAAAAAGAGCGGGCTTACTGTTCAATTTTCTGTAAAAAACAAACAAAAAAACAATATCTGGCTAAGATGTCATATGGGTTTTTGGTTTGTCGTTTTGTTTTGGTTTTTTGAGACAAAGTCTTGTCACTTAGGCTATAGTGCAGTGGCACGATCACGGTTCACTACAGCCTCGGTCTCCTGAGCTCAAGCAATCTTCCAGCCTTAGCCTCCCAAGTAGCTGGGACCACAGGTGCATGTACTGTACCTGGCTAATTGTTTTGTTTTTCTTTTATGGAGACAAGATCTCAGTATGTTGCCCACGTTGGGGTTTTTAATGGTATTTACTTTTACACTAATATATGCCAGTAAGCACCACTGATTTTCCAGTCAAGTAGTGATTACAGTTCCCTCTTCTGATTTACTTAAAAAGCAGATTTTTACAACATGGTCAGAACGGAAAATAACAAATGGTATGCAGACATGTCAAAATTTGTGAGGCTTGTACTCAACTGCCCAAAGTCAGGGAAACACTATTTTAGAAGAACAATGATAGGGGAAAAGGTTTAAACTATTTCAAGTGGGAAAAAAGCAAGTCAAAATATATCCGTACAATCTCATCTTTACAAATAAAATTTATTTTATTATTTATTTACAAAAGCAACTATGTGCTTACAATATTATCTCTGTAATTTTTATTTGATTTTTGCTTACTTATCCTACCTAAATTTTCCTTAAAGTAGACATATATCTTTTTAAGAGCAAGAAAAAGTGATTTTCGAAGTTAAACTTTAAAAAGTAAGTAAAAGATTCACACCAAGACCCCAGATATATATGCTGTGGTCTGGGGAAACAAACTCTTACTGAAAGGCCCAGCAGTGCTGCATTCCACTTGACCTCTCTGTGCCTACATCCTCATCCATAAAACTAAGGTGAAAACAGGGCCTCCCTGGCAGAGTGAGTGAGAAAATTTTAAGAGATAATCCTGGCACGCAAGCAGGGCTCTGACACAGTTTGGATCTGTGTGCCCACCCCAACCTCTTGTCAAACTGTAATCCCCAATGTTGAAGGTGAGGCCTGGTGGGAGATGATTGAATCATGGGAGCGGTTTCTCATGGTTTAACACTATCCCCCTTGGTGCTGTCATGGCATGAGTGAGTGAGTTCTCATAAGATCTGGTTGCTTAAAAGTAGCACCTCACCACTCTCTCTCTTCCTCCTGCTCTGGCCACATGAAGTGCCCACTTCCCCTTCGCCTTCTGCCATAACTGAAACCAAGCAGACGCCGCCATGCTTCCTATATAGCCTGCAGAACCATGAGCCAGTTAAACGTCTAAACGTCTTTTCCTTAGAAATTACCCAGTCTCACGTATTTCTTTATAGCAGTGTCAGAACAGACTAACAGAGGCTCCTTTAGTCAAATTTAACCTCCACAGGGCAGAGATATTTGGTTGTTTTATTCAGTCTGTATCCTTAGCACTTAGAATAATTCCCAGTATGCTACCTAAGTACAGAAGTATAATAAATATTTACTGATGATAAGCATTAGCTACAGTTACCAAAATCTTCCTATTACTTAACATAGTGAAAAAGCGGTAATTTGGTTTCTACTTACTCCTTTCCCACATTTTCCAAAACTGTCTACAACGAGCAAGAATTCAAAATAGAAGCGAAGAAAAACATGCAGTGCCATTCTGGTCCTCACAAAAAGTGGTAAGAAACAAAGTCTACTTTCAGAGGGGCAGTCATCCTTACCTCCCCCAAAGTATTCAGCTAACTATATAAAAGAAGAAAATTTATTTATTATCTGAGTGCTTAAAAAGATCTAAAAGAAGGATACATACGAGTCTGCTAGAGTCTCCCAGAGAAAGCAGACAAGGGCAGAGCGTGCTTGTACAAGCTCCTTGTGCTTCACACTTTGAAGATGGCTTTAAAAGCAAAGCTTTTTACATTCACTAAAGAAGCCAGAAAAGAAAATGCTTTAGAAGCAGTAACAGAAAAACAGCCAAAAGATACTTAGTCATGAAGAATGGCACCACTGAGGAAGTCAGTCAGCTGAAGTGTAAAGAAGAGGCCCTTAAGCCAGCCATCCCCAACGCAAATCCCAGGCCCTACCAATTACAAACTGTGACTCAGGGTAAGTTACTGGACCACTCTCTTGGGTTCAGGTCCCTCTTTTTATAAAATAGGGATAATACTGCCTATGTTGCAGGAATAAAAATAACCTATGCAAAGCACCTACAACACAACACTGCTCAGAAGGGGGAAAAAATAATAAAACTGGAAAAATACTTTTATTCTTGCTTCTACTATAAATCATTTAAAAAGAAACATGAAAGCATCTATCAATAATATCAGCCAAAGCCAGAGAAATACAATATCACATCACAATCATTTTCTGTATGTGTAACTTAGCAGATTCATCCAAGATTCAAACATAAAACCTACCTAAGAAACTATAAAGCAATGAAATATAATAGTAGCTACCACTTGACAGATCGTAATATTTTAATGAAAACTGAGAAAATAAAACTAAACCTGCCAAAAGCTTACCTTAAAGATTAAGAGACGATTAATTCAAAACAATACCAATCAAAATCTCAGCAGGCTTGTCCTCCCCAACTGTGTCCCCCATCCCCCTGCCCTAAAATAGAGCTGATTTTAAAATTTATATGGAAATATCAAGGGCCAAGAAGAACCAAGTCAATCTGGAAAAATGAAGCTAGAAAATTTATACTATGAGACATCAAGATCTATTATACAGCTACTGTAACTAAAACAGTGTTATACAGACATAAAGGTGGACAAACTGATTAATGGAACGAAACAGCATTCAAACACAAATCCACACATATAAGTTCACCTGATTAAATACCAAGGTGGCACATTTCAGTGCAGTGGTAAAAGAATGGTCTTTTAAATAAAAGACTCTATCAACTAGATATTCTTAACATATTTTGGGCCCTACCCTCTCACATGCATACAAAGAAACACCAAAAAAATCCATTCTAGATAGCCTGAAGATCTGTGTAAAAGACAAAGCAGTAAAGCTTTTAGAAGAAGCCATAGGACATCTTCATGACCTGGGAATAGGCAAAACTTTTTTAAACAATATACAACTGCTAACCACAAAGAACAATGTAATAAATCAGAGTATATTAAAATAATTTCTGTTCATTAAAAACATTCAGAGATTGAAAATGTTTTAAAATTGATTTATGGTGATGATGCATCACTGGACTACATATGTGGATTAGTTTTGCGACATGCAAAATACACAATACACCTTAATTCTTTCAAAGGAGTTAGATGTAAAAGAAAAAAGGCAACCCACAGAGCAAGAAAAGAGTGGCAATACACATAGAATTTTTTTTAACTCACTTCAAATCAAGGAAAAATCACAATCACACACACACTAAATTTTAAAATGAGCAAAGGACTTGCACAGGCACATCACAAAAGAAAATATACAAATGAAGTTTTTTTAAAAAGGAAAAATCAACCAAAATACTGCCACCTAAGGATAACCACTGGACCATTTTGGTACACAGACTGAAAACTGCATATATGTAAGTGAAAACTGTTTAAAACATGCTCTTCGGTCACTGGTTTTTCCATGTGTCATGAACATCTTTCCACATCATTGTAGTTCTACATTTTCATTTTTAAGGGCTACAGTTCACTTCATCCCATAATTTCCTTACTCAACACAAGTAGTAACAAACATTACATTTTTTACTATCAAACACAACACTGCAATGAACCTTCATGCCTACTTTGACAATTACCTCTTGGTCAAATTTAGAAATCCATGAGATCCAAAAGGATGTGTATTTCATAATAAGTGGATGACTGAAGAGAATTTCCTTTGCGAATTCCTTGACTAATAATCACTTGTTTTCATCAGAAAAGACTTCACATTACAAGTTATTAAATCTAAGGGTCAATTCTCATTCCTCCTATTTCTTCACCTTTCAGCAAGGTTGAGCACTTCCATCTTCTTGATATACTTCATTCACTTGGCTTCCAGGACTCTGATCTAGTTCTCAACCCTTCACTAGAAGAAATGTTAAAGTTCTTCAGACAAAAAGAAAAGAAAACTTGGGTCTGCATATACATTAATTTCTTCTCTTTAAATTTCTAGAAAATATGACTAACTGAAAAGTATAAACTATTGCAGAAAAAATCAGACACAAAGAATAGAAAAGACAATTTGTGTTCATGGATTGCAAGACTTAATATTAAGATGTTCGTACCACCCAAAACTATGTACAGATTTAATGCAATCCCTACAAAAATCTCAACGATGTTTTTTGCATAAGTAGCAAAATCAACCATAAAATTCATTAGCAATCTCAAGGGACTCAGAACAGACAAAATAATCCTGATACACAAGAATGAAACTGGACTTCAATCAGCTTTGAAAAGCTGGTTTCAAAACTTACTACAAAGCTATCATAACCAAAACTGTGGAACTAGCATAAAGACATATGTATAGACCAATGGGACAGAATGAAGATTACAATAGGTGCATTTCAAGCATTTGACAATATTCAACATCTATTCATGATTAAAAACTCAGATAACTTCCCCAATATGATAAAGGTCATATAATGAAACATCATACTTAATGTTTAAAGATGGAACCTTTTCCCATTGTCCTGAAGGACAAAGCTAGAACATCCATTCACACTTCTAGTGTGAATTCAAATTTGTGAATTTGAGCCGGGCACAGTGGCTCACACCCAGCACTTTGGGAGGCCAAGGCAGGCGAATCACTTGAGGTCAGGAGTTCAAGACCAGACTGACCAACACAGTCAACCCCCGTCTTCCCAGCTACTTGGGAAGCAGAGGCAGGAGAATCACTTGAACCTGGGAGATGGAGGCTGCAGTGAGCTGAGGTCGTGCCACTGCACTCCAGCCTGGGTGACAGAGCAAGACTCCATCTAAAAAAATAAAAAATAGGCTGGGCACAGTGGCTCACGTCTGTAATCCCAGTACTTTAGGATGCCGAGGCAGGTGGATCATTTGAGATCAGGACTTCAAGACCAGCCTGGCAACATGGTAAAACCCCGTCTCTACTAAAAATATAAAACAATGAGCCAGCGTGGTGGCACACACCTCTAAATCCAGCTACTTGGGAGGCTGAGGCACAAGAATCACTTGAACCCCCAAGGTGGAAGTTACAGTGAGCCGAGATTGCACCACTGCACTCCAGCCTGGGTGACAGAGTGAGACCCTGTCTCAAAAAAAATAATAAATCAATCAGTAATTTTAAAAATTAAAAATTTGTGAATTTGAAATTGAAAACCACAAGTTTCACTATAGTCAATGCAACAGGGCAAGAAAAAGAAATAAAAACATAAATAACAAAAAGAATGTAGATGGTATGACTGTCTAACTAGAAAATCCTGCTGAATCTACAAAATAAAAGTGATGGGATATTAGTGAATTCACAGGACAAAGACTGACAAAAAAATGCAGCTACATAAAGCTCAAGCTCTCAGAATAACTAAAAGGCACAGAACCTAAGTAGAAAATTAAATCCTAGTACATCCTTATGCTCCAGCCACAAATCTTCATGAAGATCAAGGGCAGTTCAGGAAAAAAAGAAGAAACAAGCAGCAGAAGAAAAAAGAAGGAAACAAGCAGCAGATAAAAGATTGACATAAAATCACATTAAGTGTGAAAATACTTAAAAAGTATCCTGCTAGCTCAGAGTTGATTACAGATAGAGGATGTAAGATATAAAAAGGCAGTCTTCAAAAGATCAGTTTTTAGGAGAAAAGAGTGTACAAAAGGCAAACAGAGGAGAATTTCCTCAGCGTGATAAAGAACACCTGCAAAAAACCTACAGCTAACATCATATGTATTGGTGAAAAAGTTGACACCTTTCCACTAAAATCAGGAACAAAGAATGTTCCCTCTCAACACTGTTTTTCAACATCATCCTAGAAGTTCTAGCTAATGCAATAAGACAGGGAAAGGAAATAAAAAATATACAGATTGAGAAGAAAGAAATAAAACTGTTTTGGTTCACAGGTGACATGATTGTCTATGTAGAAAAACTGAAAGAATTAACAAAACAGCCCCTGGAACTCATAAGTGATTATGGCAGATCTGCAGTATACACATGTTTATATACAAAAAGTCAAACACTTTCCTGTATACCAGCAATGAACAAATGAAATGTGAAATTAAAAACATATTACCATCTACATAAACACCTACAGATATAATTAGGTATAAATCTAACAATATACACAAGAATCTGTAAGGAAAACTAGAAGACCCTGATGAAGAAAATCAAAGAACTAAATTAATGAAGACATAATCCATGTTCATGGAAAGGAAGATTCAATATGGTCAAGACATCAGTTCTTCCCAACCAGATCTAGAGATTCAATGCAATCTCTATCAAAATCCAGGAAGTTACTTTGTGGATATTGAAATGACTCTAAGGTTTACATGGAAAGGCTAAAAAATAATAATAATAATTTAAAATAAATAAATAAATAAAAATAACAAACACAATTGAAGGAGAACAAAGTTCAAGGAATGATACTGCCTGACTTCAAAAGGCACTATAAAACTACAGTATTCACGAAAGTGAAAGTGTGGTACTGTCAACAGAATACAGAGCTAGGTCAATGTGATAGAATTAAGGGCCCAGATAATACACCCACATAAATACAGTCAACTCATCTTTGACTGTGAAGCAAAGTCATTACAAAGAAGAGTCTCGTCAACAAATGGACATCTATAAGCAAAAAAACGAATCTAGACACCCAGCTTACACATTTCAGAAAAATTAACTGAAAACAGATTACAAGCCTAAATGGAAAATGGAAAACTATAAAAATCCTAAAAGCTAACATAGGAGAAAATCTAGATGATCTTAGGTTTGTTGATGACTTTCTTAGACACATCAAAGGCACAATCCATGAAGAATTATTAAGCTGGACTTCATTAAAATTAAAAATCTCTGAGAGACACTGTCAAGAGAATTGAAAAAATATGCCACAAACTCAGAGAAAATATTTGCAAAAAACATATATGACAAATGACTGTTGTTACCCAAATTATAGAAACAATTTCTCTCTCTCTCTCTCTCTCTCTCAGGGTCTCACTCTGTCACCCACACTGCAATGCAGTGATGCAATCACCACTCACTGCAGCCTCAACCTCCCAGGCTCAAGTGATCCTCCCACCTCAGCCTCCCGAATAGCTGGGACCACAGGGGTGCCCCATCATACGCGGCTAATTTTTGTATATTTTGTAGAGATGAGGTCTTGTCACGTTGCCCAGGCTGGTCTCAAATTTCTGGGCTCAAGTAATCCATCCGCCTCAGCCTCCCAAGGTGCTGGGATTATAGGCACGAGCCACCATGCCTAGCCCAGAAACAATTCTTCAAACTTAACAAGAAAAAAGTAAACAACACAGTTTTTAAAATGGGCCAAAAACCTTAACTGTCACTTCACCAGAAAAGATATACAGATGACAAATAAACACGGAATACGGAGCACCTCTTCCTAAGTCAACAGGTAAATACAAATTAAAACAAAATACCACAACACATCTATCAGCATGGCCAAAACCCAAAATGCAAACACCATCAAATGGCGGAGAAGACGTGCAGCTACAGGAACTCTCATTCATTGCTGGTAGAAATATCAAATAGTAAGACCACTTTGTTTTTTTTAATTTGTACAAATGTATGGGGTACATGTGAAATTCTGTTACATGTATATAATATATAGTGATGAAGTCAAGGTATTTAGGGTGCCCATCACCAAAGTACAACACATTTTTTACTGTAAGTCACCCTACTCTGGTGCAGTCACTTTGGAGGACAATTTGGCAGTTCCTTACAAAACTATATATACTCTTGCCCAACAATCCAATATTCATGTTCTTTTTTACTTGTCCAAATGAAGTGAAAACTAATATCCACAGAAAAAACTGCACATGGCTGTTTATAGCAGCAGTTATACATAACTGCTAAAACTTGGAAGCAACCAAAATGTTCTTCAATAGGTGAATAAATAAACTCTGGTAGGGCCAGGCACAGTGGCTCATGCATGTAATCCTAGCACTTTGGGAGGCCAATGCAGGAGAATCTTTTGAGCCCAGGACTTGAGACCAGCCCGAATAACATAGGGAGACTCTGCCTCTACAAAAAAAAAAAAAAAAAAAATTTAGTCAGGCAAGGTGGAATGCACCCGTTGTTTCAGCTACTTGTGAGGCTGAGGTGGGAGGATTGCTTAAGCCCACGAGGTTGAGGCTTCAGTGAGCCACAATCATACCATTGCACTCCAGCCTGGGAAACAAAGCAAGACCTTCTCTCAAAAAAAAAAAAAAAAGTGTGGTACCATCCAGACAATTGAATGTCATCCAATGAAATGAGGCATCCAGTCATCAAAAAACCTGGTGGCAACTTAAACACCTATTACTAAGTGAAAGACGTCAATCTGAAAATCTACACACTGTGTGATCCAACTAGATGACATTCTGGGAAAGGCAAAACTATGGAGACATTAAAACAACTAGTGATTGTCAGGAAAGATGGACAGGAAGCGCACACAGAATTCTTAGGGCAGTTAAACTATTCTGTATGATACTGCAATGATGGATACATGTTATCGTATCTGTCCAAACCCAAAGAATGTAGAACAGCAAGAATAAATCGTAATATAAGCCATGAACTTCGGGTGATAATGATGTGTTACTGTAGGCTCATCTATTGCATCAAATGTATCCCTGTGGTATGGGATGCCCACATTACAAGAGGTTGTGTGTGTATGTGGGTAGGAGGGATCCTAGAATCCCAGGAGGAAGTATTCTAGGATCCTGCAAGAAAAGAATTTTTACAAACATCCAAAGGATGCAAAGCCTTTCCTCCCAGCATCACCTGCTTATCCTGCAAAGGAAGCCATGCAGTAAAAAAAATAATACTTTGATAAGGGATGCTCTTAAGCTAAGAATCTCGTCAACTTAAACTACCTCAAACTGCCAGCCCTGTCTCAAAAAAAATGTGGAGACACATGCAATTTTCATCTATTAAAAAAGAAAAAAACTATACAGGGAAAAGTTCATGGAACTCCTACATATGAAAGATGAGGGAGGGAGTAAGGGAAGGAGGGAAAAACAGAGAAAACTAAACAACATCCCAAATAAGTCTTTCTTAACTAAGGTTCTGTGAGATCATGAAGCCCTGATGAGAGTAATTTTGCAGACTGTTTTCTTAATTTCTCCAAGGATGGTACATAGATAATACCATTCCTGTCATGTATGACAGACATTAATTCATTATATACAATGTATGCCTTATTGTGTAAGGGCATACTGTTTTTGAGAAACCTGGTTGAAAAGAGTTGCTGCAAACTGATTTAAATATGCTCAAACAGGCATTTGATGTTACTTAACAACACTCTGAAACACTCTGAATCAGAAATTGGAAAACCTAAGAACAGAAATGTACCAAAAACTGAAAGAAATGTAGTAAGAATTGACCTAACTCAAAAAATAAAAACAAAATTATAACAAACAAGAATACATTAAAATGCCCCCAAAAAAGATAAAGCAAATGAAAATTTTAAAAATTTGAAAATATAGGCTGGGCACATTGCCTCATGCCTGTAATCCCAGCACTTTGGGAGGCCGAGGCAGGCAGATCACTTGAGGCCAGGGTTCAAGACCAGCCTGGGTAAAATGGTGAAACCCCGTATCCACTAAAAATACAAAAATGAGCCAGGTGTGGTGGTGCACATCTGAAGTTCCAGCTACTTGGCAGGTTGAGGCACAAGAATTGCTTGAACCCAGGAGGCAGAGGTTGCAGTGAGCCAAGACAGTGCCACCGCACTCCAGCCTGGGCGACAGAGTGAGACCCTGTCTCAAAATAAAAAAAATTAAAAAACAAAAATTGAAAATTATTAGGAAACACTGAAGTAAAGCAAGAAAACAACCCAAAAGAATAAAAATGTGATGAAGAAAGAAGCAGTATGGGACAGTGAGAAAGTAGTTAACATGGAAAACAAAGGAGATTCAACCTATATATAACACGAGTTTCTAAAGAAAAAAATAAAATAACAAAAATAACCTTTAAAACTATAATCCAAGTGGTTCCTAGGGTTGGATGGGCGAGGGATATAGGGAATGACAGCCTAAGGGTAGAGTGTTTTTTGTGTTTGTTTTTTGTCTTGTTTTTGAGACAGAGTCTCACTCTGTCACCCAGGCTGGAGTGCAGTGGCACCATCTCGGCTCACTGCAAACTCTGCCTCCTGGGTTCACACCATTCTCCCACCTCAGACTCCCGAGTAGCTGGGACTACAGGCGCCCGCCACCACGCCTGGCTAATTTTGCTTTTGTATTTTTAGTAGAGACGGGGTTTCACCGTGTTAGCCAGGATGGTCTCGATCTCCTGACCTCGTGATGCGCCCACCTCGGCCTCCCAAAGTGCTGGGATTACAAGCATGAGCCACCGCGCCCAGCCGGTAGCGTGTTTCTTTTAGGGGTGATACAAACGTTCTAAACTGACTGTGGCACAGGTTATACAACTCTGTGACTATACTAAAAGTCACTGAATTGTACACTTTAAATGTGTAAATTTATAATATTTATGTCTCAATAAAGCTATTATTTAAAAAGAAAAAGAAAAACTGTAATTCAAAACGCTTTCCAGAGAAAAAAGGAAACCCGAACTACATGTTGAAAGGGTCTCCAGGTAATAGGGGAAACTGGCCCACAGCAATAAACTCCAAGAGATATCCTAGGACAATTATTAGACTTCAAAAATAAAGAAAAAATGTTTTCAATCCCCACCCCCCCAAAAAAAATTTTTTTAATATAAGAAGTAACCTTTAAAGAGAAACAGCATTAATTCGATTTGGCATCAAACTTCTCAAAACAACATACCAAGAGAGGCATCAGTGGAGCAGCATCTTCCAAAATTTTAGAAAATAAAGGGTAAAGAAAAGGTTTCCTTGAGTAATCCAGAGATGATGCAAAAATTCGTCAAAAAAGTTAATGGTAAACATTTAAGACAATTATGGCTCTAAGAATAAACAAGTCTGAGCCAGGTGCGGTGGCTCATGCCTGTAATCTCAGCACTTTGGGTGGCCAAGGCGGGCTGATCACCTGAGGTCAGGAGTTCGAGACCAGCCTGACCAATATGGTGAACCCCCGTCTTTACTAAAAACACAAAAATTGGCCAGCCATGGTGGCGGGCACCTGTAGTCCCAGCTACTCAGGAGGCTGAGATAGTAGAATTGCTTGAACCTGGGAGGCGGAGGTTGCAGTGAGCCAAGATTGTGCCACTGCACTCTAGCCTGGGCAGCAGAGCTAGACTCCATCTCAAAAAAAAAAGAAGAAGAAGAATAAAACAAGTCTGAAGATAACAGAAGAATCATATGTCATATTCAGACAAAGAAATAACACAACTCTAAAACTGCAGTCCAGGTGCAGTAGCTCATGCCTGTAATCCCAACACTTTGGGAGGGCAAGATGGGAGGATCCCATGAGCCAAGGAGTTCAAGACCAGCTGGGCAACACGGCAAGACCCCATCTCTAAAAAAATTTAAAAATTAGCCAGACGTCGTAGCCCACATCTGTAGTCCCAGTGACTTGGTAGGCTGAGGCAGGCCCCGATCACTTGAGCCCAGGAGTTCGAGGCTACACTGAACTGTGATCATGCTACTGCACTCCAGCCTAGGCAACACAGTGAGAGCCTGTCTCAAAAACAAAACAACAACAAAAAAATAAACAGGAAATAGAGGCATTACAAAAATTATAATTAAAAGTAACAAAAATACAAACCTTTCTATAAAAGGAAATTTCAAAAATAAAAGAGCAAAGAAAGCACATCATGAAAAGAAACAAACTAAAAGAAATGCAGAGAGACATGGATATAAATATACTATACACACTACTCTCACTACAAGACAGCTCAAGAAAACGAAAAATAAAAATTTATAAGCATCAATCAGCCAGGCAGGTCTTACAGGGTATGACAACCTGTTTATACGGACTAAACACGCTTTTCTAGCACATGGAAAAAATTTCTGAAAGCTTATCATATATTAGATCACAAAGAAATAAGTTCAATAAAAAAGAAAAATTAGAAAATAAGAACCTCTGATCAAAAGATAATAAAACTAAAAGTAATTCCCAGAAAAAGAAGAAAAATTCCTTCAATCAATGTTATGGGACAATTTATAGAGCTTCTGGCCTATTTGTTCTTTAAAGGTGTGGCAGTATTCTCCGTGAATCCACGCTGACCTGATACATTTTTCTGAATTAATTCTTTGATAGATTTCTCTATTCTTTTCTTAATAACTGTTGTTGGATAAGAGAACTCAACATTCTAAAAATGACAGTTCTCCCTAATTTATAAGTTTAACATATCCCCAATAATCCCACAAGAAAATTCTTTAGGAGCTAGACAAACTGATACTCAAGTTCATATACAAAAGCAAACTTACATGAGTATTCGTAAAAAATACAAAAAAAGAAAAGTGGGGAATCAGTCCTACTGGACATCAAAATACACTATAAATAAGCCTCTCTACTGAAAAGCAAGGTATTTTTATAGTACATAAATACACAATTACTCCAGAGCAGGGTCGGCAAGCTTTTTCTGTAAAAGGTCAGATGTAAATATTTTGAGCTTTGCAGGACTCACTGATTTTGTCACAACTACTCAACTCTTCTGTTACAGGATGAAAGCAGCCACAGATATGTAATTCAATGAGTGTCGCTGTGCTTCAATAAAACTTTATTTATAAAAACGCAGTGGGGGCCGGACGCGGTGGCTCACGCCTGTAATCTCAGCATTTTGGGAGGCTGAGGTGGGTGGATCATTTGAGGTCAGGAGTTTGAGACCAGCCTGATCAACATGGTGAAACCCCACCTCTACTAAAAACACAAAAATTGGCCAGGCATGGTGGCGGGTGCCTGTAGTCCCAGCTACTTGGGAGGCTGAGGCAGAAGAATCTCTTGAACCTGGGAGGCAGAGGCTGCAGTGAGCCGAGACTGTGCCACTGCACTCCAGCCTGGGCGACAGAGTAAGACTCTGTCTCAAAAAATAAAAACAAAAAAAAACATGGCTAGGTTTGACCTGCAGGCAACAGTTTGCCAAATTCTGGCTTCATGGAATAGAAAGTCCAGAAATAGGACTCAAGTATATATGAAAACTTAGCACGTAATAAAAGTGGCACCTCAAATCACTGGGAAACGTTAGTGCTAGGACAACTGGCTAGCAATTTGGAAAAAGATGAAACTGGATCCGTACTTCAAAGAATGTACATCAATAGACTGCAAATAGATAAGAAATTTAAAGAGTAAAACTGTGAAGTACTTGAAGAAAACATGGGTTGCTGGGGGAGGCAGCTCACGCCTGTAATCCTAGCACTTTGGGAGGCCGAGGTGGGTGGATCACCTGAGGTCAGGAGTTAGAGACCAGTCCAACATGGTGAAACTCCGTCTCTACTAAAAATACAAAAATTAGCCAGGTGTGGTGGCATGCACCTATAATCCCAGATACTCAGGAGGCTGAAGCAGGAGAATCGCTCGAACCCAAGGTCGGAGGTTGCAATGAGCCGATATCATGCCACTTCACTACAGCCTGGGTGAAAGAGCAAAACTCTGTCAAAAAAAAAAAATCAAAGAAAGAAAAGAAAAAGAGAAGAGAAGAAAAAAGAGAAAAGAAAAGAAAAAGCGGATGAATTCCTTTAAAACTTAGGTATAGGGAAAGGGTGTTAACTATGACTCAAAATCCAAAAACAAAGGAAGTCAGGAACGATGGGTGGCTCACGCCTATAATCCCAACATTTTGGGAGGCTGAGGCAGGAGGATTGCTTGGGCCCAGGAGTATGAAACCAGCCTGGGCAGCACAGTGAGACCCCATCTCTACAAAATTTTTTTTTTAATTAGCTGGGTGTGGTGGCACACGCCTGTAGTCCCAGCTACTCAGGGGGCTGAGGTAAGAGGATCACTTGAGCCTGCGAGGTTGAAGTTGCAGTGAACCATGATTGTGCCACTGTACTCCAACCTAGGTGACAGAATGAGACCTTGTCTCAAAAAAAAAAAAAAAGGAAAATTTAAACTAGATAAAAATTTTAAACTTTTGCACAGCATTTTTATTAACTACCATAAACTAAACCTTTAACGACAAACTGGAAAAAAATATTTGTAGCCTATGTCACAAATAAAAGACCTAATATCCCTAATAATTTATTTAAATTGAGGGAAGAAAAAAAACACCAAAACCCCAAAAAGAAAATGAGGAAAAGTCATAAACAAACTTTGTTTTGTTTTGAGACAGGGTCTCACTCTGTCACTGAGCCTGAAGTGCAGTGGCATGATCATAACTCACTTACAGCCTTGTTCTCTCACACTCAAGTCATCCTCCCACCTTGGCCTCCCATGTAGCTGGGACCAAAGGAACATGCATGCCACCATGCCCAGGTAATTTATTTTTATATTTTGTAGAGACAGGGTCTCCCTGTGTTGCCCAGGCTGGTCTTGAATTCCTGGGCTCAGGCAATCCCCCAGCTTCAGCCTCCCAAATAACTGGGGTTACAGGCGTGAGCCACTGTACCTGGCCATAAACAGGCTTTTCAAAAAACATAACATGATCCTTAAATAGGAAAAGATGTTCAGACTTACTCATAAAGAGATGCAAATTAAAGCTACACGTTTCTCACCTAACATGTTGGCAAATACGTAGAAGCGATAACACATTCAGTCAATGAAGCAGTGAGGAAATAGGTGCTCTTGTGTATTTCTGGTGGGAAGGCAAATGTGCTACAACCCTTTTTTGGAAGAGAATTTGTTAATATTTAACAAAACTAATTGTGCATTTACTCCACTTACAGGAATTCTCCCTGAAGATACACTAATTCAGTAACAATAGGAAAATACATATACACAAGGTTATTCAGTCACTGTTTGTAACTTCAAAAAAAATGGAAACAACCTACATGCTCATACAAAAGAGACTGGCTGAATAAACTATGGCATACGAACACAACAGAGTACTGTGTAGCCATAAGAAAGAATAAGGAAGGCCCCTGCTGACGGATATAGAATAACTTTCAGTATACACCTTTAGGCGAAAAGGCAAAGTGCAAAAGAATATGTACCGTATATTACCTTTTGTGTAAAAAATAAGCAAAGATAAGCCGGGCGCAGTGGCTCACACCTGTAATCCCAGCACTTTGGGAGGCCAAGGCAGGTGGACCACGAGGTTAGGAGTTTGAGACCAGCCTGGCCAACATAGTGAAACCCCATCTCTACTAAAAATACAAAAAAATTAGCGGGGGCGTGGTGGCGGGAGCCTGCAGTACCAGCTATTTCAGAGGCTGAGGCAGGAGAATCACTTGAACCCAGGAGGCGGAGGTTGCAGTGAGCCAAGACCACGCCACTGCACTCCAGTATGGGAGACAGCGAGACTCTGTCTCAAAAACAAACAAAAACAAAAAAATTCAGAAAGAGAGATGGAATATATCAGCAGAAACAAATGAATAACATAATCATACTTAATGTAAGGGGGTAAAATCCCACCCAAGTGACTCTTGAACTCAGTAATTGGACTACACAGTCATGAACATGATTTTTAAGAACTCCAAAGAAATCACCAGGTGTGGTGGCTCACACCTGTAATCCCAGCACTTTGGGAGGCCAAGGCAGGCAGGTCACTTGAGCCTCAGAGTTCAAGACCAGCCTGGGCAACATGCCAAGACCCCATCTCTAAGGAAAATGACAAAAATTAGCAGGGCATGGTGGCATGAGCCTGTAGTCCCAGCTACTCAGGAGGCTGAGTAGGGAGGATCACTTGATCCCAGGAGTGCAGGCTGCAGTGAGCAGAGATCGTGCCACTGCACTCCAACCTGGGCTACAGAGCAAGACCCTGTCTCAAAAAAAAAAAAAAGAAAACTGTAAAGAATCTTTAGTATGGCTAGTGTTAGTACATGTATTTTTCAGTGATGTTTGCAAGGCGTGTCATCCCTCAGGGTCATCCTTGGGGTTGAGTGTCATCCTCGGGAATCAGTTTCAGGATACATACCCTCTTCCCGCTATGGATATCAAAATCGGCTGGTGATCAAATTCCTTATATAAAGTGACATAGTATTTGCATGTAACCTAAGCACATCCTCTCATATACTTTAAATCTCTAGACTACTTATAATTCTAAAACAAAGTAAAGGCTATGTAAATAGTTGTTCTACTGTATTTGTATTTGTATTATTTTTTACTGTTATATTGTTATTTTTATTGTTTTTTCTCCCAAATATTTTCAAACCTAGGTTGATTGAATCTGTGGAATGCGGAGGGCCCACTGTAATTCTAAAACTACTTGATATGCATTCTGGGATTGAGCAAGTGAGTAAATATATTGGGGAAAACAGGAGTCAGGTTTCTCACTGTTAGAGAAGAGAGTACTAAATATGAAAAGGGTTTCCTTCTGGAAGGCTAGAATGAGACCTGTGAGACTAGACGAGAATTGGATATATCAGTATGGACTCACAGTTTCTAATATATAGAACAAGGAGGGAAGTATTTTTATGTAGACAGAAAAGTAGACATATATCTCCTAACACAGTTGGCTGAGAGGGCCTAGAAGCAATGACATTCCAGTAGCACTAAGCACACTTGCCATCCAGATCTAATACCATTCCTCAGTGAAAGGAAACAAGGCTCTTTGGAGAAATGGCTGCTTCCAAAGCGGAAAAATACAAGATAAGCCTGGAACATGTTGCAACAGAAAGTAAGGAAGTACTTAAACAATCATGAAAACAGATCAAAAGGATACAGACAGGCCGGGTGTGGTGGCTCACGCCTGTAATCCCAGCACTTTGGGAAGCCAAGGCAGGCGAATCAAGAGGTCAGGAGTTCGAGACCAGCCTGACCAACAAAGTGAAACCCCGTCTCTACTAAAAATACAAAAATTAGCCAGGTGTGGTAGCACATGCCTGTAATCCCAACTATTTAGAAGGCTGAGGCAGGAGAATCCCTTGAACCTGGGAGGCGGAGGCTGCAGTGAGCCAAGATTGTGCCACTGCACTCTAGCCTGGCAACAGAGTGAGACTGTCTCAAAAAATAAAATAAAATAAAATAGGATACAGACGCTGACCTGAAAGGGCACCCATTGCCTAAACTTTAAACACTATGACCATCAAAATAAATAATGATAATAAAAGATTATAATAACCTACTGAATAAAACAGGAAAACATAGGTGTATACTGATAGAATAAATGAAAAACGAAATTCTGATGAAAACAGGATATTTATGGAGTTTCAAAGTACCTTCCCACCTAATGCATAACTACAAAGGGAAAAAAAATAACTTTACAATGAAGAAGGCCTAACAGACATTTCCTTACTCAAGTGATCAAAGTCATCACCATTCTGAATGAGAGAAATCAAGATTATGTAGTACCTGACAGGATGCAATGAGAATATGACATTCTTACAAACTAAATAAACCATAAGGAAACAAAGGAAAAACCTAAACTGACAGACTATAAAACAGCTGGTCTGTAATCTTCAGAAGTGTCAAGGTCATGAAAGTCCCACAAAGACCAAATAACTCTTCCAGACTGAAAAAGCTAAAGAAGTGTGACAACTAAAGGCAATGCATCATTCTGAACTGGGTAGCTCTGCTATAAAGGAAATTATCAGGACTACTGATGAAACTTAAATAAGGGCTGAGAATTAGTTGGCAGTAATCTGTCAGTGCTAATTTACTGATTTGATTCTTGCATTCTGACTACGTAGAACATCCTCCTTTGTAGGAAATACACAGGAAAATATCACAGCATGAGAGAAGCATTCAGTCAGCTTTACTTTCAAACTGAGAAACAAAAGTTCTGTGTATTATACTAGTAACTCTTTTATAACCTTGAGACTATCTCAAAATAAATAAAAAGCAATATTTCAATGGCTTATTTACATTAATTATTACCTAACACTTCAAACTATGGGCTCATATCCCCAGGAATAAAAGTGCTAAAAATCCTTTGTGACTTTTTTACCATCACATTTTAATCACATGATCTTAATAAACACATATTCTCAAACTAGCACTGACTGACACTACAGATGCATGTGTCTTTCCCGAGCCATTGTTACTACTACTCAACAACAAGGGGTTCATCTGGACAGGAGTGGGGGCTACTGCCTGTAATCCTAACACTTCGGGAGGCCAAAGCAGGCAGATCACTTGAGCCCAGGAGTTTAAGACCAGCCTGGGCAACACAGTGAAATCCCGTCTCCACAAAAAATCCAGAAACAGGCTGGGCGCGGTGGCTCACGCCTGTAATCCCAGCACTTTGGGAGGCCGAGGCGGGTGGATCACGAGGTCAGGAGATCGAGACCATCCTGGCTAACACGGTGAAACCCCGTCTCTACTAAAAATGCAAAAAATTAGCCGGGTGAGGCAGCGGGCGCCTGTAGTCCCAGCTACTCGGGAGGCTGAGGCAGGAGAACGGCGTGAACCCGGGAGGCGGAGCTTGCAGTGAGCCGAGATCGCGCCACTGCACTCCAGCCTGGGCGACTAAGCGAGACTCTGTCTCAAAAAAAAAAAAAAAAGAAAAATCCAGAAACACTAGCCAGGCGTGGTGGCACACACCTGTAGTCCAGTTGCTCAGAAGGTAGGACGATCACCTGAGCCCAGGAAGTTAAGGCTGCCGTGGGCAGTGACTGCACCACTGCACTCCGGCCTAGGTGACAGAGTAAGGCCCTATCTCAAAAATTAATCAATTAAATTTTTAAAAATAAGGGGTTCATGTATCTATCTCTTTTCTATGAACTCTACCAGATGCCCTAGACAATGTTTCTTTTGACAGTCTTTTTCTTTCAAAGTACGTGACAGTTTCTTCCTATCTACCATCACACCTACCATTATTTTAACCCTCAATTTTTCATTTCTTATTGTCTTAAAGATGAAGGATTTAACATTTGTCTTTTACTACAAATTAAGTAACTAAGATGCATCCTATAATGTAAAGATTTTACAGGGATGCCAATACGTGACTCTTGGTTTTCTAAGGAGAGGAACCTTTTTATTAAGGTAGACAGTGTTCATATGCAATCTGTCTACAACTGGCAGCTTGTTCTCTACATGTAACATAAGGAATGGGACATAGTAGGTAGTTTCTTAAGTAGTTTGTGAGTAACTCCATTCTAAGTGAATGATCTGAATTTTGAACTCTAGTCACAGCAGCCAGGCAACTCAATGGAAGGCATGGGCAGGCTGTTGGTAGGTGTTTGGACGTCTCTTGACATCCTTTTCTTGGCCACGCATAGGAGTAGATCTTCTTTTTTCTTTTTTATTTTTTTAGACAGAGTCTCGCTCTTGTCACCAGGCTGGAGTGCAGTGGTACGATCTCAGCCCACTGCAATCTCCGCTTCCCAGGTTCAAGCGATTCTGCTGCCTCAGCTTCCCAAGTAGCTGGGATTATAAGTGCCCGCCACCACGTCCAGCTAATTTTTAGTAGAGACACGGTTTCACCAAGTTGGACAGGATGGTCTCGATCTCCTGACCTCATGATCCGCCCACCTTGGCCTCCCAAAGTGCTGCAAGTACAGGCGTGAGCCACCAGGCATGGCCTAGATCTGTTTTAGCAGGTCAAGCCTTAGCTGACTCAACACGTATTCAAACTGCTCAGGGAAAGAGTTGCCACTCGTAAAGAGGTTTGAATTTAGAGCATGCTACTAAATCATACAGAGTAACAGGTTTGTTAAAGCTTTTCAAAACAAAAATGTTCAATCTTAGTGAAGGCAGAATGAGAGATATAAACACTCTGGAAAACAATTTGACAAGATATATATGATGTATCTCCTGGAAATATATCCTAGTTAATTCAAAATGGAGCCAAAGATTTATGCACAAAGATGATGATTAGCTTTTTAGATAATTAAGAATAAAGATTCTAAGCACCCAAAGAAATGACAAGTTATGGAGAGTTCATAAAATATATAAGACAATTTCAAATTATGCTATGAGAAATTATAGGAATACATTAATACAATCATTCTGTTAAGTACACAAAGCATAAAAAGTAAAATTATACATATATTTATATGTATATAATATATAAATTATTTACATAAAATTTTACAATTACATATATAATTATATATATAATAATCCCAACTATGTAAAACATATGCATAGATTTAAAACTAAAAGAAAACATGCCAAAAATATTAAGAATGGCACTCCATAAACTGTGGTTTCTCATTTTTCTTTCCACTTTTATCCCAATGTTCTACAATAAATAGTATTAATTGTATAATCAAAAGAGAACTTTTGAAAGCAAAACAAAATACAGGCTAGTCTTCAAATCAAAATCAATATTTTTTTCAAGATAATCTTTCAACTCACAGGAATACTTACATTCACAGAATTCAAAGAAAGAAGTCCAAAGTAGTCCTGACTATGACAGCAAATAATACTATACCATATGACCCTAAACAAGCTTAGAAATAGCCTTTCCTTCACATTCCAGTTTATTATGCCTATTCTTCATTCAATAAATAATTACTGAGCACCTACTACCTGCTGGGACTATTTTAGAAATGGATGTGTTTCCCAAGCAGGGAAAAAGAAGACATGACCCATTTTCTCACAGAACTTGGATTCTGGTGGGGAAAAGACAGCAGACAGGAGGAAAACAAACAAACATGGAATATAATTTCATACAGTGCTAAGCGCTATGAAGGAAAAAAATTAAGCAAGGTAAAATAACAGAGTGGAAAGCAGGAAGCTATTTTAGATTGGGTGGTCAGAGAAGGTCTCTCTGAAGAGGAGATATTTGATCATGCAAGCTACTGGTATAACATAAATAGCATTCCTATTACATAATTGCCCTGGGATTTAGAAAAGTCTATTTACAACTTAAAATATAAAAAAGGCAGTAAGGTATAACAGGGCTAGAAAGACTAAGTTTGAATCCTGGCTCCACCACATAAAAGGTAGATACTCCTGTGTAGGTCACAAGCTCTCTCTCCCTCAGTTCAGTTTCCTCATGTGTAATACAGACAGAATAGTGCCTAGCTTATAAAGTTTATAAAGTGCCTATTTATAAAGTGAAGAAAGATAATATACGGGAAAGAGCTTAGGAACATGTCTAGGCATGTAGTACTCATTAACTGTAAGTTCCCTACACACTTACAGTTCTTCCACAAAGGGAGCACTATATACTAATGGTTCTCTGTGAAGCTCTCACTATTTCACCACTGCAAGTAGAAACATATCACATTTTTATCTTCCAACCATACCAAGGCTCCAAAGTCCAAATCACCGCTGACTAAATTCTTGTTAGATATTGATGCTATAAATGATACTGGCTTGACAAGATTAATATTATTTTTACTAACCTCATACTCACCTTTTCTTTCATTTCATCATGAACTGTTTCCATTTTGAATCCCTAACTCCAAAGTGTGGCCTCTTCCCAATCTGTTTGTGATGGTTAATTTTATGTGTCAACTTGGCTAGACTAGGTTATACGGTCAGTTCTTTGGTCAAATACTAATCTATTAGCAGATATTGGTGTAAGGGTATTGTTAGGTATGATTAACATTTACAATCAGTAGACGTTGAGTCTATTACCCTCCATAATGTAGATAAGGCTCATCCAGTCAATTGAAGGCCTAAGAGAAAAGACTGAGGTTTCCCAGAGAAGGATACATTTTGCCTCCAGACTGCAACAGGGAAATCTTGCCTGAGCTTCCAGCCTAATGGCCTATCTCACAAAATTCAATCTTGCCAACCCCCATGGTCATGTGAATCAGTTTCCTAAAATACCTATCTACTACTGATTCTGTTTTTCTGGAGAACCCTGACATGCTGATCAATCTTAAGAGTTGGTCTCCCTGCTTCCATCTCTTTCTTCTATGTCTACACAGCAGGTACAGCGATCCTGTCAAGATGTTCAACGACCCCTCTGGTAAAAATTCTCCAATGACTTCCCATCTCATGCAGAATAAGAGCCAAAGTCTAGAAAACTCTAGAAGCCCCAGAGAATTTCTATGACCTTCCTCCTTCCCTTCCTGATTTCATCTCCTACTTTCTCCCTCATTCTACACTCCAGCCAGACATTAGCCTTTTGGCTATTATAACATGCCACAAACATTCCTACCTCTCGGGCTTGTTGTACACTTGCTGTTCCCTCTACCTGGGATTATTTTCCTCTAGATAACTGCACAGCTTGCTCCCTCATTTCCTTCAAGTCTCTGCTCAGATGGCTTTTACTCTTCGCTCTATTTAACACTGAAGTCCTTCCCAAATCTTGGGGTGATCTATTCTCCTTTTTCTCCACAGAATGTATTGCCATCTAACATACTGTGTATTTTATTTTATTTTATTTTATTTTATTTTTAACTTTTTTTTTTTTGATACAGAGTCTCACTCTGTCGCTCAGGCTGGAGTGCAGTGGCACAATCTCGACTCACTACAACCTCCACCTCCCGGGTTCAAGCAATTCTACTGCCTCAGCCACCCCAGTAGATGGGATTGCAGGCGCCTGCCACCACGCCCAGCTAATTTTTGTATTTTTAGTAGAGACAGGGTTCATCATGTTGGCCAGGTTGGTCTTGAACTCCTGCCCTCAAGTGATCCGCCTGCCTTGGCCTCCCAAGGTGCTGGGATTACAGGTGTGAGCCACTGCACCTGGCCATTTTACTCACTTTCTTTCACCACTAAAATGTAGGTTCTGAGACAGCAAGGCTTTTTGTCTGTTTTGTGCACTCCTCTATTACCAGGCCCTATGCCTAACACATAGTAAGAACACCATAAGTCATTTGTTGCTTGAAGAAAAACAAAAGAGTGAAGAGTGATTTTTAATTTATTCTTTGTGTTTTCCTATATTTCCCAGTTTTCTACATTGGGCATTTATTTCTATTATAATCATATATTGCTGATGATATTAAAAACTAGAATAATGTTTTTGCTAGAAGTTTAAAAGGCTTAAAGTCCAGGGCCAGGTATGATGGCCCACGCCTGTAATCTCAGGATTTTGCAAGGTCAAAGCAGGCAGATCACTTGAGTTCAGGAGTTCAAGACCAGCCTGGGCAACATAGGGAGGCCCCATCTCAATTATTTTAAAAAAAAAAAACAGGTCCACTTCCTTTGACTCAGAATTTTTTCAATGAATAAGATAATCTAAGGTATGAAGCATGAATATATACTAAAGTTTAATGACCTTAATGTTCATTAGTAAGAGACTGATTAAATTATTATATACCCAGACAATGAAGTTGCAGTTATTAAAAATGTACCACCCTGGGCAACATAGGGAGATGCCATCTCTACAAAAAATTTAAAAATTAGCCAGGAGTGGCTGGTGTGTGTCTGTGGTCCCAGCGACTTGGGAGGCTGAGGTGAAAGGATTACTTGGGCCTGAGAGGTCAAGGCTGCAGTGAGCCATGTTCACACCCGTGCATTCTAGCTTGGGCAACAGAATGAGACCCCACCTCAAAAAAATAAAAATGTAGGTTGGGAATGGTGACTCACACCTGTAATCCTAGGACTCTGGGAGGCTAAGGCGGGCAGATCACGGGGTCAGGAGTTCAAGACCAGCCTGGCCAACATAGTGAAACCCCATCTCTACTAAAAATACAAAAAAATTGCTGGGCATGGTGGCGCCTGCCTGTAATCTCAGCTACTAGGGAGGCTGAGGCAGGAGAATCGCTTGAACCCAGGAGGCAGAGGTTGCAGTGAGCCAAGATCGCACCACTGCACTCCAGCCTGGGCAATAGAGCGAGACTCCATCTCAAAAAACAAAGAAAAAAAAAAAAGTTGGGTTATAATTCAGTGTATGGAGTATAAACCTATATAAAAACAAAAAGTATAGACAGATAATAGATTGACTGATCAATCGATAGAGGATATCTATATAGAAACAAAATGACAGAAAACAAAGAACAGACACTATAGTGAAGTGAGATTATGATTGACTGGTTAATTTCTTCTTCATACTTGTCCTCTCTCTAAAATCTCTGCCATTAAAAAAAAAGTGTTACTAGCCAGGCATGGTGGCTCACGCCTATAATCCCAGCACTTTGGGAGGTCGAGGCAGGAAGATCACTTGAGCCCAGGAGTTCGAGATCAGCCTGGGCAACATAGGAAGATCCCATTTCTATTTAATTAAAAAACAACAACAACAACAAAAATCAAACCAAAAAAACTGTTACTTTCATAAACAGAATGAACACTAAACATAAACCAACAGAAATAAACAAAGCAAGCACTCTTAAAAGCAACATAATAAATGTCTGTAGTATCAGGTACATGACATCAGTTTTGTTCAAGAATTAAAAAGACGTTTTTTAACATGTTCTGAATTCCATTTACCCATGTCCCTGTCCTCAAATTATACTGTGAAACCTTAATCTATCATATATATTGTTTTGGAAACCATAAATTATAACTGTTAGTAAAACAAGGTATAGTTTTCATTTTCCCATAGCGCAGGCTCTCTTCCACAGGGAATGTGATTTCTTAGTGCTAGTACTATATGACAGGCATTGTGGTATCATTAAAACTTTCTCTAAAATATTAATTTATTTGCTGCTTTTCTGCTGCTTCAAATTCTCAGATCACCAAGTCATCCTCTGTGTTTTTAGAAAATATGACACGGAAATTTCAATGCACAGGAATAATGTTTGGCACTAAACTTTCAAACTCTATATCATCTTTAAGATACTTTCAAACTAGTACAACATATAAAAGACAGCATGATACATTGTGGATGATGAGCTTACAAAGATTGATAGCTGATGATGATAACAGGAAGGTGAAGAAGAATAAAAGCTTGAACAAGGCTTTGGAGACTGCACATCATTGGAAACAGGAAGTGAAACACGCACATATGATATCAAATCAATGAGAAAACACTAGATCTGCAAAAAAGTATGCAGACAACTGATAGTCATTCAGAAAGAATGTGCATCCCTAATTCACAACATACAGCAAACTAAATTACAGAGAAAATAAAAGATTGAAAAACATAATGCTACAAACCACTAGAAGAATATTATAAGAAACGAACAAGTATAGCCACACAAAAAGTAAACATGTTTTGTCAAAACTTTCATCATGGCCAAAACCATTATTAAAAAACTGAAAGGCAAATGTCAAACTGGGAGAAGTATTTGCAATAAATAACAGTTAATATATTTAATATATAAAGAGTTCTTACAAACAGATTTTTTAAATAAGGCCATCAATACAAAAATGGAAAAAAGAACACGAAGAGGTTAACTCATATAACAACAATAGAAATGGCCAATGAATATTTTCATGTATACATATATTCCATCCTGTTAGCAATTAAGTGTACATAACAAGATATCATTTTTGCATTTTCATCCATCAAAATGTTAACAAAGTACAAAATTAAAATATTCAATGTCATCTAGAGTATATGAAAAGGGAATCTCTGATGGGCTGCTTTTAAGAGTATAATTTGACCCATCTTCTCCAAAGTACAAGTTAGCAACCTAAATGTGCACACTGTCTTACCTAAGAAAATAATCATAGAAGTATAGAAAGACTTAATCACAATGATGCTTAACTCCATATGGCTTAAAATGTCTCAAAATTGGAAGCAGTCTTAACATAGAAGGGAATTTTTCTTAAAATCATTAATATATTTATTAAATGGAATATTATACAATGATTTTAAATGATAGAAAATCTTAATTCATCATGTTACTATTTGTCAGTTTTTATTTATTGGTCTAACTTTGAACAAGTATGTTATTTTTAGTAATACTTTTAAAGTACACCTTAAACATTTTTAGACCTTCAGGGGTTATGGCAACGCTTGGAACATAAACGGGTCTATCTTCCATGAAAGCAATTTAGCCATACCTATCAAAATAAAGCGCTATTCACTTTAAGATAAATCACTGAGCTGTATACACTTAAGATTTCTGAACTTTTCTATATACACTTTATACTTCAAAAATGAAAAAACAAAACAAAACAAAAACAAACAAAAAAAAACTACCTATACTCTTGCCTCCAACCCCAAAATCTAGGGATGATAAAAGTACCACTGATGGCCGGGCGCGGTGGCTCAAGCCTGTAATCCCAGCACTTTGGGAGGCCGAGACGGGCGGATCACAAGGTCAGGAGATCGAGACCATCCTGGC
>NW_012103299.1:2155889-2197368 GCF_000951045.1 Mandrillus leucophaeus | reverse complement strand
AGGCGTGGTGGCGCACGCCTGTGCTCTCAGCTACTCAGGAGGTTGAGGCAGGAGGATCGCTTGAACCTGGGAGGCAGAGGCTGCAGTGACCCCAGATCGCACCACTGCACTCTAGCCTGGGTAACAGAGTGAGACTCTGTCTTAAAAAAATAAATTAATTAATTAATTAATTAATTAATTTTAAAACAAACTTTTTTTTAAATGAGGGAATCCCCATAGTTGTCAAACTGCATATCCTCCTATGAACAAAGAGAACAAATATACAATGATAGACAATGAAATGTTACCATTCGTTTCTTAGTGGGGAGGAAGGAATTGGAAGGGAGAGATTACCAAACTTTTCTCTATATAATTTAGTTAAGTCATAATAAAATACTGATATTCCTTGACCAAGCAATTACACTCCTAGGAATTTATTCCACAGACAAAATCATACAAGCCTAAAGATACATACGCAATGAAATTACTGAAGTGCCTATAATACTCCCCCCTCCAAAAAAAAAAAAAAAAACACCACCAATTGTAGTCTAAAGGCCCTTCAAATGGAAAACTAGACACTGGGCTCAGTGGCTCACACCTGTAATCCCATCACTTTTGGGAGGCTGAATTGGGAGGACCACTTGAGCTCAGAACTTTGAAACCAACCTGGGCAATATATCAAGACCCTGTTTATACAAAAAACTGAAAAATTATCTGGGCATGGCACATGCCTGTGGTCCCAGTTATTCAGCAGGCTGAAGTGGGAGGGATCACTTGAGCTTGAGCGGTCAAGGTTGCAGAGAGCCATGATCCTGCCACTGCACTCCAGCCTGGGCAACACAGCAAGACCCTATCTCAAAAAAAAAAAAAAAAAAGAGAAAACTGGCTATTTTTTTGAAAATAAAAAAATGCTAAAGCCCTATGATGTAGAGTTCTATTTGGTTTTATATGCTGATATGGAAAGATGGTCAATATATGTTAATTTTAAAATAATATGTATAATATGGTTATATTCATATTTTTAAAGCTTCAGTCTAAAAGGATAATGGGAAACCGATAAGTGATACTTTGGGGAGTGAGACCTGGGGTCAAAGGAAACTTTATATGTCTTGCTATAACCTTTATTTAAAAAGGTTATTTTTAATTTTTTTTTTTTTTTTGAGATGGAGTTTTGCTCTGTCACCCAGGCTGGAGTACAGCGGCTTGACCTCAGCTTACTGCAACCTCTGCCTCCCGGGTTCAAGTGATCCTCCTGCCTCAGCCTCCCGAGTAGATGAAATGTCACCATACCTGGCTAATTTCTGTATATTTAGTAGAGACGGGGTTTCACCATGTTAGCCAGGCTGGTCTCAAACTCCTGACCTCAGGTGATCCATTTGCCTTGGCCTCTCAACGTGCTGGGATTACAGGTGTGAACCATCATGCCTGGCCTTTATTTTTATTTCTTGAAGATTGTTTAAAATTTTTTAAATGCTAGCATGAAACGGTGGTTTGTAAAACTTTGAGGCATTTTAGATTTGCTTTTAAAATGCCCCAGGAAAAACAAAATTGAAGAAAAGTTTAAGATTAGCATAATTTTGAAAATTGTTCAAGGTTAAGTTGAATAATTCTCTTATTTTTGTGTGTTTAGCTATTTCTATAAGAAGAAAATTTTAAAAATGAAATCTTCCTAAGAGCCCCATTAAGTAGAATAGATAAATCCGGAGCCATCCTAAGTGAGATCGAAGTAGGAGTCGCACTATGCTAGCCCTCCTTTATCCCTCTAGAGACTCCAAAGTCAAGCTGGGGTTCCACAGGGCATTAAAAATACCACTGTTAAAATCAGCAGCAGCAGAATAACACAGAGAACTGCACAATTTGATGGATTCCTCCCTACCAAATAGATAGGAGGAAGTAAGGCCCTAAAATAGCAATAAATGTTCTCTCTGGGTGGTAGGTGCTCAGGCTACCAATGGACTTTTTCTTCTTTTTGAAACTCTGTTTTGTAAATTTTCTTATAAAGAGGAAAGATGTGTTTTTTATCATGTATACATATACACGTGTGTGTGTGTGTGTGTGTGTGTATATATATATATATATATTTTTTTTGAGACGGGATCTCCCTCTGTCACCAGATTGGAGCGCAGTGGCATGATCTCGGCTTACTGCAACCTCTACCTCCTGGGTTCAAGCAACTCTCCTGCCTCAGCCTCCCAAGTAGCTAGGATTACAGGCGCCCACCATCACACCCGGCTAATTTTTGTATTTTTAGTAGAGATGGGGTTTCATCATGTTGGCCAGGCTGGTCTCAATCTCCTGACCTCAAGTGATCTGCCCACCTCTGCCTCCCAAAGTGCTGGGATTATAGGTGTGAGCCACCGCGCCCAGCCTATTTATGTATTTTTTAGAGCAAACCCATGGCCCACAGGCCCCCAGGCCGGCTTTGAATGAGGCTCAACACAAATTCGTAAACTTTCTTAAAATATGAGATTTTTTTTCTTTTGCAATTTTTTTTTTTAAGCTCATCAGCTATCATTAGTGTTAGTGTATTTTATGTGTAGCCCAAGAGAATTCTTCTTCTTCCAGTGTGGTCCAGGGAAGCCAAAAGATTGGACACCCCTGTTTTAGAGACAAGGATCTTGCTCTGTTACCCAAGCGGCAGTGCAGTGATGTGATCATAGCTCACTGTAACCTCCAACTCCTGGGCTCAAGGGATTCCCCAACCTCAGCTCCCGGAGTAGCTAGGACTACAGGTGCATGCCACCATGTCCACCTAAATTTTTATTTTGTTTTGTAGAAACAAAAAACAAAAATAAAATGTTTTGTAGGGCCTTGCTATGTTGCAAAGACTGGTCTCAAACTCCTGGCCTCAAGCAATCCTCCCACCTGGGCCTCACAAAGCACTGGGATTATAGGGGTAAGCCACTATTCTCAGCCAAAAATGTAGGTTTTAGTGTTTATAAAATACTACAAATTCTATCACTGAGCAAACCAAAAGGTTCACATTATCAGACCCAGGGTGCTACAGGGTAATTAGGATAATCAACAAGAAATGACAAATCCCTAAGGCTCATTAGAAAACAGACAAGAGGCAATGAGTTCAAACAGCCATGTCTGACCTAAGACAGACCGACCCTGAACAAAAGCTGCCTTATCATATGCATGGTTTTTCAGCTAATCCTTACCTACCCCTGGAATCTAAGACTGTAAGACTGAAATTCCTTCTTAAATAGAGAACCAGGAGCAAGTAAATTAAAAAAAAAAAAAAAAATTGATTTCATCCCCCACAGGAGTAAGAATCAGTAAGAGGTGGCAATTTTGTTTCTCTACCTCATAAAAACCCTATATGATTTTTAAAGATGAGGAAACTGGGGTTCAGGAGAATAAAGTAACTTGCCCAGGATCACAGAGTCACTAAGTAGTAGGAACAGGACAAAAATAGAAGTTTGTCTGCACCAAAGCCAGGGTTCTTTCTACCAAGCTATCTCCCTCCTCTAAAAAATATCCTCTTATATCAAAAGCTGTGGTAAGTTCTGTGGCATTCTCAGACCACTGTGGCTCACTACACTTATTACAAGTAAAAAAAGAAACAAGAAAGGCAGCTGTCAAGAAGTTGCATTACTTACTGCCCAGCACTATATGCACTAGAGCTTGGAAGGAGGCACTCAAACTCAATTCACATGAGCCTCACTGTCATTCCAAGTAATCCGTCCTACTCCAGCAAAAGGCTTATCACTAACACTATCCCCCAGCTGAGGTTGCAAATGACATTCCCAAGACAATTTGCCAATCTATTACATCACTGGTATGTTGGCTTTAAATTTCTAACTCTAAAAATTAAGGGGAATTTGTTTCAACCTAAAAATGGCAGTTGCAAGTTAAAATGGCAGTTGTCACTACAGACTGGTAACTAGAGCACTGACTTTGCAGTCATCCAGATTATGTTCATAACCCAGTTCCGTCACTTAAATAAACGTGTAACTTTAGGCAGCTCAATTCACCTCTACAATTTCATATACAAAAATGGCAAGATAGATAACTTTTCCATAAAAGATCAAATGAGATAATCCAATTCCTAGAGTCCAACACATAGAAAGAACGTGGAAAATAAATGATAGATACTATTATTAACATTGGTATGATTCTCATGCCACAGGAATCTGGGCAAATCTATAATCCACATGGTCTGAATTCCTGATTATTTGCTATAACAATCAACTGGTTGAATCAGGACATCTGAGGCAAATGAAATACTGACTCAGTTCAGCTTGGTTCAGAGATATCCAATAGAGGCCCTGGCACATACCAATTGCTCAGTAAATATTTATGGAATTAAGTTTGCAGAAAGTCCACTCAGGAACCTCACTAGCTGTAAGATTCAGGAGAGCTCATTTTGGCAAAAAGAATGGCAATTTTTTTTCCTATGGAATTTGGCAGGTTTTTCTTTTCTTATTTTCAAATAAATAATATTAATAACTAAATAAACCATACACCAGGTATCAATAGTGAGGTTTCTACAAATAAAACTAACATGGAAAACTACAAAAGCAGCATTCCAGAGTAGACGAAAGAAAACCAGTTTGGGAATCAGGCAAGTATGTGATTCATATGCCAGTAACTTTACAGTTATGTAAACATTATCTTGGGCCAAACAGTCACCTCAGACTGTTTCCGTATCAGAAAATTGGAGATAAGAACACCTACCTACCTCACAGGGTTGTCATAAAGCTAATATATGTGAAGCACCATGTAACAGTAATGAGTGAATTTTAAGTCTCTGGTATCTATTTTCCCTTCTCAACGATGGCAGAAACTGGAGTAGGTAAATTATGCCTAAGGCAAGTACTATCTTCCCTCCTGCTTTTTCAAAAGGTATACTAAAATACAGTCATATAGACAGGTCAATGGGCTCAAGTTGCAACTATCAGTGGGTCCACTGTGACAATTTTAAGGGGAATTCTTTCATGGAACTTCAGAGACCAGGAAAGAACTAGGCTCTGTTCTCTCCAGGTAGCCTAACTATTCCTTCTCTTCTCAGGCCTGCTTAATACGAGGTTGCTAAGAGGTGTGCAAAGGAAGAGTCATCTTGGCAATAAACCAAAGATGTAGCATATAAGCAACAGGACTTCTTTGAGAGCCCAAACCCAAATTAAGATACGAAATTTTAGCACTGTTTGGAGACTGGAGGTAAAGGGGAGAAATGCTGGCATTAAAGTAATACTTAAATGAGTAGAGAGGAAGGAAGTCTTCCAGGCTCATTAATATTAATACATTTACTTTCCATTCACATGTGGAACAAAACAGAGTAATGATTTGTTAATGCCAATCAGTTGAGTACTTGGTTCATTTTACTGTGCTGCATACCCTCAATTATATACTAGCAAAAATTAAACCTAAGTAAACAAAATACTCTACACATCTCTAAAGACAATATTGCTCCACTCACTGAAATAAGGCCCAATCAAGGCAAAAAAAAAAAAATCTTTTTTTTTTCTTCTTAAGTGAGTTTCACTAAGAAAGATGAGTCAAGGAACTTTTAACAAATTTGGATTTCCATTTTCAACAAGGTAAGAACCCGTACTTCCTCCCACTCACCCCACCTCCAGAGAACTCACAATACTGTTACTAAAATATATTGAATGATGCCTTCCATTGGCCAATTACTTTTAACTGAATGCAATAAAAAGAATCTGCACTTCAAGACCTCACTAACAACTATAGTTTTTCCCCTTCTTGAATTTCCAGTTCTGCAAAAAACTGGGTCAGCCTACTAAAAAGCAACTGTAACATGCCTTTTAATCCAGAAAAATGGAGACAAAAATGTACACCTATTATAATAATGCAAATATCCATTATATAGCATCAAGGAGAGCACATGCAATAATGGCTGCCATTCCAAGAACATTTTTGTTAAAATTACATCGCATGCACAGAAGCTGCTTTTCCAAAAGTAAACATATATTCATTACACTTTGAGCCTCACTGAAGCACCCTGTTCTTGTAAGGTAAGACTTGTAACCCACCTTTATATACAGAATCTAAAGACAACTGGGCCTTACATTGAACTCGCTCTCCAGTTAACTGTATTAGTGAGGTTCCAGTACCATTTTCCAAAGAAAGCAATTTGAATCAATAACCACACCAGTGCTACTCTGAATGTTTGCCAATAAGTAAATAAAATGCCTGACCCCAATATGAAGAACATTTTCCTCCTTCCTGGCTCCCCAGCTCCATTTAAAAATTGTAAACATGAATAGAAAGATAACCTTGAAAACAGTGAAGGCATCCATACCATCAATAATATCCCTCTAACTCAATGCCTAATTTTACAGTTTTCCTAAAACAGGACAGTCTCAACCGGATGCCAGGAATTTAATATAGCTTTTTAAAGATATATCAAACTGTCTGGAATATGCAGTGATGAAAACTGAATATTGCTACTGAAACCATACTTAATTAAACACATGCTTGCTCTAAACAGAGCTTCACAAATAAAGCTATAATGTTTTCTTCCTTGGCTCTCTTAGAAGTCACCCCAACAAGAGAGGGTCACCAGCTGCACTCCTGCTAACAGTTCTATCCTCAGCAACCCTTTCCCAACCACCCCCCAAAAAGTTATACTTTTATCTGTGGAATTCTCTGCCGGCCTCGGCCTGGAAAACTGGGTGGACCCTGAGGACAGGTGTCAGATCTGGTCTTTGGGAAGTGGCCCAAACTGACAAATTATTGGCAGCATAAAGCTATGATCTTTATAAACTTCAATTTGAGGCTTTATGCCAGTAGTGATTCCCTCCCCGCTCCTTTTTTGAAGAGGGGAGAGAAAGCAAGCCAAAAGGATGAGTTTCAAAATAGAAAAATCACCACTTTAATTACGAAACCCTCCCAACTCAACAAAGAACTGTTAAAGGTAGCCAAATGGAAAATGTCAGGAGTTTTTTTTTGGCACATGCACAACTATTAAACATGAGAATTACAACCTCAAGGTGAGGGGGAAAGAGTAAAAAGCAGGAGCAGAAAAGGGGAGGACAGGGCCCAGCCAAAGACCCGTTTGCTCAGAAGGGCCCCTCTTGGTACTAACTCCTCCATGTGGGGCACCCAGGCTAGAGGAAAGCAGAGGGTTACACAGAACATTTAGCAGACTTAACATTGGATTAAACACACTACTGCAAGTTTCAACAAATGTTCATGGCATACGTAAAAACACATTTACAACAAGAAAGAAGAAAGGCACCTGGAGACATCTGACACTGGGCATGCTCTGCAGGCAACTCAGTGCGCACATGCTCTCTACCAGGTTGGCGCAGCCTAGCCACAAAGACCTTGGCACAGAACACTGCAGGATGACAAAAAGGAAGGAAGAGAAGAAGCAGTTAGAGGCCGCAACAAATCACTCCTTCACACAGGCAACTTGAATGTTAGTTGGGGCAGGGGGTGCACCCTTGGCAATTTGGAGGTTAGGGATGGTCCCAGACAACTTACTGAAACCTTGGGGGAGGGCCCACTTGATGTTCTATGGAAAGGAGGTTTCTGCTGCCAACCACTAATTTTTCCGGATACAGTGAATAGAATCAAGAGGGAGAGAGAGAATGTTTAAACAAAAACCCACCAAAGGGAACTGTGAAAGTCTGAGTGCAAAACAAGATTAGTGGTGAGATTGTTGACTATAATTTCATCAATGCCACAGTTTCTGGTCCATATCACATAACCATAATTGTCATCATTGTTTAAGGACCTACTATTTGCCCAGCACTTTACATTTGTTCTCCAATCCTCATATGATTGTAAGGAAACCGAGGCTCAGAGGTTAAGTGATTGGCAAAAGGACACACAACAAAGGAGGGGAGAGCCAGAATTTCAAACTTTGGTTTGTCTGCTACCACAACCCACACTCTTTCCACAAGACTATGATGCTGATATTGTGAAAACTTAAATCACCCCAACTTTTATCATGTGAGTCAAGTTGTGCACCTCCCTAAGGTAAAAGAACAGGAGACCTAAAGAATAAGGCAAAAAGAACAAGAAAGATGGGTGACAGACTGATAGATAAAGGCAATAAAAGAGGTGATTTTAAATGCATCTGATTTTCAGTGTCAACACATTTCCATCTTCCCAAAGGAAAAACATTGGAATGTTATGATTTTCATTTTAGACTCTGTTTACAAAGTTCGTCTGACATGACTAAGAATTAAAAAGCTTATTTCATTTACCTCTTCCCATCCTCTTTTAAAAGCTTGCTGATTTTAAAGGAATTAAGAAAAAAAGTAAAATATAAAAATGAACACATGTATTATGGCTACTACTTAATAACCATTAGACCATAATGTAAACTTAATAACCATTAGACCACACTGTTCAATCATTCAGATCTAAAGTCAATTAATTTACTATGGCAAAATCAATACTCATGTAAACAAAAAAACTAAAGGTGAGTGTTTGGGTTCAACCAAAACATCCCAGAAGTCTTGGACCCAAGCTCATAAACTTGTTTGTTCTAGCTATAAATAGAATAGCCAAACACCCTCATTTGCCTAAGACAGTCCTGGATGACACTTATTGTCCCCTCATAACTTTCACTCTCAAAAGTGTTCTGGTTTCGTGGATAAATTCTGTGATCACCCAACTGCAATATGGACAAAGATAGCTTTGCTTGACATCAGAGAGACCTGGGTTCCTATCTAGTATCTGCCACTTACTAGTTCTACATTTCACCTATAATACAAGGAATATTGAGATTACTCAGAAAAGGTATTTAAGGAATACAAAATCAGAGGAACCAAATGGAATTTAAAAATTGAGCAGCCTTCTGGTAGCAATGAAAATGACACACTTCCAAGGTGTGCCTTTATTCCAAAGCCAATACAGTGGCAATGTATCATTGAAACTCCAGATACACAAATTTTGTTGCCTCAACACTTTCATATCAGAGTGCCAACCACAGAAGATGCTGAATAAATGTTTGCATAAAATAATGAAAGTAGTTGCCATTTATCAAGCTTCTATTATGTGCTAGACAGCTGAAATAGTAAACTTTCACAATAACCCTGTAAAATAGGTATTATTCTATTTTATGATGAGGAAACTGATGATCAGGAAAGAGATATCAAGCAGAGTCTCATGGAATTTTTTTTCAATTAAGAAAAAAAATTTTTTAATTAAAAAGGAAAGGAGAGCCTAATTTGTTAAAACAATGACATAGACCAGGAACAGTGGCTCACACATATAATCCTAGCACTTTGGGAAGCCAAGGCAGTCAAATCACTTGAAGTCAGGAGTTGAAGACCAGCCTGGCCAACATGGTGAAACCCCATCTCTACTAAAAACACAATAATTAGCCAGGCATGGTGGCACATACCTGTAATCCCAGCTGAGGCAAGAGAATTGCTTGAACCTAGGAGTCAGAGGTTGCAGTGAGCCAAGATCATGCCACTGCACTCCAGCCTGAGTGACCCAGTGAGACTGCCTTTAAAAAAAAAAAAAGAAAAGAAAAGAAAAAAAAACCCCAGCAACTTGTCCAAGGTGCAGGGGAATAAGGGATAACTGATGGCAGAATTAGGACTAGTAAATTAAACCTGGCAAGCTGATTTTCTTCCACTACAACAAACACTCTCTATCCAGAGACAGTCTCATCCATGTTTAATAAAAGAATACTTACATCAGCATACATCACAAGTGGATGGGCAAAGAAGAGAGTTTAAGGACTACACCTAGCCAAGTAAGGCGGCTCACACCTACAGCCCCAGCACTTCAGGAGGCCAAAGTGGTGGGATTACTTAAGCCCAGGAGTTCGAGACAGCCTGAGCAACATGGTGAAACCCCACCTTTACAAATAATACAAAAATTAGCCAGGTATGGTGGTACGCACCCATAGTACCAGCTGCTCAGAAGGCTGAGGTGGGAGGATTGCTTAAGCCTGGAATGTGGAGGTTGCAGTGAGCCAAGATCGCAGCACTATACTCCAGCCTGGGCAACAGAGTGAGACCCTGTCTCAACAACAACAACAACAAAAGGATTACATCTGGATTCAGCAACTCATATCAAATTAACATGAAAGCTCGTATGTAAATCAATTTTTACTTATTCAGTAAAAAGTCAGCTTCCCTCTGCAAGGGCTGATAGTATTTGCCTCAAAGGGTACAAACCATGAAAGCATAAGGTATTGATTAGATTCTGCTAATAACCTGGAATCTAAAACTTTCTAAAAGGTAATTTTTCACATTCAGTAAATCAAAAAAATCAGATTGTGAGAACAGGAAGGCATTTTAAAGACTATTTAGTCTAACCTCCCACCGCTGATTTTAGATTAGAGGTGAAGCAATTAAATCCAAATTAGAAAAATAGTGATATTACCAAGGCTTTTTAACCATTTAATGATTTAATCAATACGCATAAAAATGTGGGAAACAATCAACATAAAGAAAATTTTTGGTGAACTTGATTTTAAAATATTAGCCATTTATTAGAAATCTGACATTTCAAAGCTTTTTGAAGCTGGTTATTTAACTTGTATATTCAGAAAAAGGTTTTTAAAAGACCCTCTGAGAGTCAGATTTCCAAGATTTTCTCTTCATAGTATCTATGGTAGATACTGTAAGATATAAAGAATGACGCCAGTGTTTCTTGAGTATTTATTGGATGCCAACATCATGCTAAATACATTATAAAGGATATCTCATCTCATTTTCACCATAATCCTACACAATAGACATTACTTTCCCCTTCAGAAGAGGAAACACAGGCTCAGAGACGAAGTAATTTACTTATCCAAAATCGCATAGTGCTGGGTTGGTGCTAAGATTTCAACCCAGGTCTGAGGCAAGAGTACTTTTCACTGAGACAGCTCAGTCCTAGGCAGCACCCAAGCCGGTGTGTGATGCAACTGCCAATATCTACTAATCAGAAGTCTCAACTCTCAGATCATCCCAGAACTGGTAACTTCCAGTTTCAAGATGAGTATTATTTTCCATTTGGTAAGAGCACAGACAGTGGTTAAAAGGTATTACAACTGCTTACTTTCACACTCAACAATTACTTTGAAGCTAAGTGACCAGCCACGTTGCTCAAAAATTGTCTCTACTCAACAGAAAATGCTATTCTAGGAAATACACCCACCTTTTAGTAAGAAAGTCTGTACCTGCTAGCCAAAACAAGGTAGGTTCCTCTTAGGTCTTAGATCTAATAGATCAGGAGGACATTGATTCAATTTGAAAATAATGGATAAAAATAAAAGTTCCACACTCATCAACCTAACAGCATTAAAATACAGCTAAGACCACAACAGTAATTGATTCTTTTTTTTTCTTTTAAGATAGAGTCTCGCTCTGCTGCCCAGGCTGGAGTGTGGTGGCATGATCTTGGCTCACTGAAACCTCCATCTCCCAGGTTCAAGCGATTCTCCTGCCTCAGCCTCCCGAGTAGCTGGGATTACAGGCACCTGCCACCATGCCCAGCTAATTTTTGTATTTTTAGTAGAGACAGGGTTTCACCATGTTGGCCAGGCTGGTCTTCAACTCCTGACCTCAGGTGATCTGCCTGCCTTGGTCTCCCAAAGTGATGGCATTACAGGCATGAGCTCCTGGCTGTGATTCTTGAACCTTCAAATTTTTAATTTAGGGACATGGTTGGAAACCCATGTTGATCATTCGAGAATAACTATTATCGATGATTGCTTAACTGAATAATGAAAAGATTCCTTCATATTAGCTAAATTCACAGGACAGACGATTGTCCTTTTTCTTTTTAAGTGAACAGTGTTCTTTCATATTGCTAAAATATGTCTGAAGAATACCCCTGATACCATGGGTATTTACCAATTTTAACAAACACTTATTGACCTGCTTACTAAGCCAACAACAATACACACTAAGCCTCTTTCCTCTTAAGACTTTAGCCTTGAGCTCAAGAGAAACAACCCAGGAGGATCATAGTGGGGATACTTAACAGAAGACTTTGGAGGGTCAAAAACTGCCAAGATACATTTGTTATAATTTCTTATTTAGCTACTTGTAATGATCAATAGTCTAATTTAGGGTTGTTCACAGAGAACAGGAAATGATTCATAATGGGTTGTGATATTAACAGCTAATACCTAATTAGACTGTATATTTATAGGTTCTATAGCTGAAGAAAATAATATTAGCCAGGGAAGCTGACAGTGTTTATTACTTTTGCCATATCCACTGTATAATAAAAAAAAAACCTAAATCAAAGCCACTATGCTGAGAAATACTATAAGTCATTAAAGACAAAAAGAATAATCTCTTTTGGCATTTTTCAAAAGCAAAAAGTTTATTAAAAGAGGTAGGAGTAAAATGTCCTAGGCTCTCTTCCTATTGCCATAGGAACCACAAATCAAAAGGAAAAAGTGGTTGCAGGCACCTTGTATTCTGATTGGCTCACTTGAAGAACTCACAAAAGCTAACTTCGGTCTGTTTTTAGATGAGATTGTTTTGAATCTCCTGCCCTGATTCCTTCTCAAAGAAGCAATTCTTTTAAAAGTTCTCCAAAGAGGTATTTTATGTTAATCATCTCTCTAATGTTATAACCTCTGATTTAGAAATCTGCCTTATTACAGGTTTTCTATAACTCCCCCCCACCAATCTTTTTATTTAATCCACTTCCCACAGAATCATTACCAGCTTCTTCTCACTCCTGTCATCATGATTGAAGTAACCAAGTTGAGTGGCTTAAATATACTGTTCCATTAAGCAAAAAACTTATCTCAACTTGTATCTATCTGCACATAGTAAAGCAATTAAGACATTCTCTTTATCCTCCAGGAGTTCACAGGAGGGAATCTTAAACTTACAATGTAAATACACATACACATACACACACACACATATATATACATACACACACAAATATGAACTTAACCCACTCAAAGGAAGAGGATGCCTGAACTAATTCATAAAAGGTAAGTCGGAGGCAGCCAGGGGAAAAAGAGAGAGAAAGTCATTCCAAGAAGAATACATAGCATAAGCAAACTCAAAGAGGTAAAAAATGAAACATCCTATGCAAGTATCTGCAATTAATTTAGCATTAAAATACTTAAGTGTGAGATGAGAAAGGCTTAATTTGAGAGAGAGGGAGGGGCGAAACAGACGTCTCTCTTACACCGTTCTATCAAACTTGGGACTTCATCCTGTAGAACAACAGGTCTTAAACTCTGTGCTACAGCCCACCAGCAGTTGGCTCAATACTTCTCAGCAATGTCATCCAATTTTACATCAATGTGTATGACTTTTTTTCCTGCAACTCAGCACATACACAGTTTGTACAATATCTGTCAGAGAGGAACAGAAGCAGATCGCGCAACACAGAGATGGAGGTGGACAGGGGATGGGAGTTTTTAGACTAAGAGGTAAGGAGTGAAGCATAACATCAAGCCAAACCCAAGCCAAATCAAGCCAGAATCAAAGAAAGATCCCATGTTTTCTAGAATATGTGGAGAATATTTGCCACAAACGATAAAAGAAGTCCGCTCAACAATAACCCAGTGATAAAGAGTGTAAGCAGATAGTACAAAAACCAAGGATTTTTTATAGATATTATATTATGGATTTTGTTAAAGACCAGAAAGAGTGTTTTGAACGTGTTAAATTCCTTTAAGTGAGACATCCAAAATTTTAATATTCAAATCACTGCTACAGACAACGATGAGAGCCATTAAACTGTTTTAAGCAAAGGAATGACCCCTGGCAGCTGCAGCCAAGCATGATTTGCAGAGAAGTAAGAAGGGTAAGTCTCTTAGAGAACCTACAAGATAGCAGCTCATTTTTGTTTTACAACCAATGCAATTTCTTTCAGATGGGCACGACAAGTAGACACAAGGTCTAGCCCTTACCAATTTTCATACTCAGTCTAGGTCCTTTCCCCGCCCACCACAAAACTTCCACCAGGCCCCACTGATAGGATATCAAAGAGTGCCATGATAATGATGAAGAAGAGAAATAAAAGATCCATTTCATGGTAACCATTTGGCAGTAATACCCTTTCCACTGGGAATCCTGAAGAATCAGACAGTACGTGGGCTCAGGGGGAGATACGTAACTCCAGCTCTCTAAACCTGGATTTGACAGCTAGAGTCCCCATTCAGTTCTGCTGAAGACTGCCAAATAAACTAAGCATTAAAGTTAATCCAACTTAGGAATTATCCTATTGTGTCTCGTCTCTCAGCCTGTTGCTTTTCAAGAAGCAGCAGTGTTTGTAATTAAAATAAAGCCACAAAGCATTTAGAAGAGTCTTCTAAAATTCAGAACCTAGGCTTCCACTGTTAATGTCTGATGGCAACCTAAAAGAAATAGCACTTTCACCAACATAAATCATTGTTTTTAAAACCAAGAATCACAATGTAGCAATCAGGTTGTAAAATAAAAGTTATCTCACAGTTTAAAGGCATTTTTTATAACCTTTTATAGAACTGAATATTGGCCCATTACCTTAATGAGCAAATTATTTTCTTTTCCTTATAATGGCATTTTATTATAACACAATTTGATAGCAAACATGTGACATGTAACCAAAAAAGTTTACATTTTAATTCTTAGCAACTGTATTCTAGAATTATATTCTTGTCATAATATTATACCACAAGGTATATTCAGGCTGGGATATATGTTAAGGGAAGAAAAGGGGATGCAGAGAAGTAGGTAGAGAGGGGAGAAAAAAATAAGGATGAGAAGAATAAGGAAAACCAAAATGTACTATCTACCAAGTTTTTAGAGATTGAAGAACAGCCCAAAAGTCTCAAAGTCAGAGGCCAAACTTTGCTTAAGCACTACTATAATTTTTTTAAATTAATGTCCAAACAATTTTCATCTTGAATTATTCTAAGATATTAGAACCCAGCCAGGCAAGGTGACTCATGCCTATAATCCCAGCACTGTGCAAGGCCAAAGCAGGGGATTACTTGATGTCAGGAGTTTGAGATCAGCCTGGCCAACATGGTGAAAGTCTATCTCTACTAAAATTACAAAAAATTAGCCGGGCATGGTGGCACGCATCTATGGTCCCAGCTACTCAGGAGGCTGAGGCACGAGAATTGCTTGAACCCAGGAGGCAGAGGTTGCAGGGAGCCAAGATTGTGCCACTGTACTCCAGCCTGGGCAACAGAGTGAGACTCTTGTCTCGGGGGAAAAAAAAAAAAAAAAAAGATATCAGAACCCAAAAGCATTAAAACTAAAATGGATCTTCACTGTAATCTCTCTGGTAGACAGATGAAGAGAAATGTTCTCTTCAAATTTTTATTCATCCATATTTTCGGATTTTTCTCCAACGACCACCTAGTACTCACATTAATACCTTACTACTACCTTGTGTAACTTTAAGTGATGCTTTATTTTGTCTAATTATAAACAGTAACTTGACAATTTATTTTTTTAATGGGGTAGTTCACAACATATTCATGTGGTTTGGCTCTGTGTCCTCACCCAAATCATATCTCGAATTGTAATCCCCACGTGTCAGGGGAGGGGCCTGGTAGGAGGTGATTGAATCATGGGGGTAGACGTCCCCCTTGCTGTTCTCGCGATAGTGAGTTCTCACGGAATCTCATTGCTTGAACGTGTGTGAAACTTCCCCCTTCTTGCTGGCTCTCCTGCATCGGAGTGGTAAGACATGCTTGTTTCCCCTTTGCCTTCAGCCATGATTTTAAGTTTCCTAAGGCCTCCCAATCATGCTTCCTGTTAAGCCTGCAGAACTGTGAGTCAATTAAACCTCTTTTCTTTGTGAATAACCCAGTCTCAGATAGTTCTTTACAGCAGTATGAGAACGAACCAATACATAATTTAAATAAAAACATATTCTTTTACCAGGAATTAATTTTGAGTCCATCTTAAACACCTACAGTTTAAAATGTGTTTAAATGCTAAGTGCTACAAAAATATTTCACCTAGTGGCCCTTGGAAACAGCAGTGAGTATCAAAATCATAACGGTTTATTCCTCAGGAAATCCAAAGGAAAAAAAAATCATCCTTGTCCACTTTACAACCACCACCCATGACTCAAAAATGTCACCAGGTTTTTCAGAGCTCTTACAGAAGCTGGAGGAGGAAAGAATTAGATGTTTGAGGTGGGAAGTGGAATCTCTATTCTAAGCAGCATGACAGAGAACAGGATGTAACCAAATAATCTATTTCCGGCATAGCCACATGGATCCTCAGTTGTGCTAGGACCAGTCTGAGGTTCAGTTGCCAAGGGGGAACAGAATCCCCCAGCAAGCTCAAGGTTAAATCAGTCTGAACCCAATCCCAATGAGGTTTCTCCAAGATTCATAAATCCTGAGCCTGGAGATAATTTAACACCTAAGTACATCTAGGCCTTCGTTGGTTGGCAGCTGTGGTCCAACTAGGAAAGTTGTTCAGGACTAGGGCGAGACCTCTCGACCCTAAGTTTAACCTTTTTCAATAAAAATGTTAAATAACATTAACAAAGAAGGATATATTGGGAGGGGGTACAAAGTGAGTACCCTATGGCTATACTGTACTCATAAACTCTCATACCACCTCTGGCCAAACAAGCAGCTGAGTTTTACAGATGAGAAAAACTAAGGACCGGAGACATCAAATCACTTGCCAGAGGTCAAGAATGGCAGAACTGCACTCTATCTGACTCCAAAATCCCTGCTTTCTTCCCTGATCTATATTGCCCATCACTTCCTTTGCCTGACATTAAACTCCGTAGAGCAGCAAGTTTCCATGATTTATTTTCAAATTTTATCTGCCTGTCACTCATCTATATTGCTGATGGGAGTGGAATTGTGTAATTGATACAATCTCCGGTGTGCAACTCCGCAATACATAGTCAAGACTTGAAACTCATGCACATCATTTGACTCATCAATTTCACAAGTAAGAAATTGTATCAAGGAGAAAAAAATAAAGAAATGTCCAAAAATATAGCCAAGAAGATGTCATTCACATCACTGTTCATAATAGCAAAAGGAAAATGTCAACCAAAGGGACGGGTTCCACAGATTAGGGATTACCCATAAGACAAAATACTGTGTTTCTGCCAAACACAAATCATGCTGTAGGAATATATTTATACACACTAAAGGAAGTTTAATATGTAGAAAGAAAGTTACAATACACAGAAAGAGTTCAAGAAACACTAAGTGAATAATGGCAACAAACCAGGACTTATATTATGATCCCATGTTCATTTAATAAATATATATATAGGCCAGGCACGGTGGCTCATGCCTGTAATCCCAGCAATTTGGGAGGCCGAGGAGGGCAGATCACCTGAGGTTGGGAGTTCAAGACCAGCCTGACCAACATGTAGAAATTCCGTCTCTACTAAAAATACAAAATTAGCCTGGTGTGGTGGTGTGTGCCTGAGTCCCAGCTACTTGGGAGGCTGAGGCAGGAAAGTCGCTTGAACCTGGGAGGTGGAGTTTGCAGTGAGCCAAGATCACACCACTGCACTCTAGCCTGGGCAACAAGAGCAAGACTCCTGTCTCAAGAAAAATCAGATAGATAGATAGATAGAGACACAGATACAGATATATACAGACAGATGGATATAAATAAAAATCTGGAATTAAATACAGGTGATTTTTATTTTATTCTTTTGGGCTGCCATATTTTTTCAGATGAGGCCATACAACTGACAACTCAAACTTCTCAATTCCCTCTCCTCTGCGCCACCTCTAAACAGAATACTGGCATTTCCACAGTTACTTTGGGATCTCATCATAACAACTTGCCCCCTGATTGTAGTAGACCATTCTCCTAATGAAGGTGGAGAGCAGGTAGGGTTAGGACAGCTGTAAGAATTTGGTTGCACTCTGAGGTAACAAAGACACTATCCTCCATTCATTTCAATGCCTGTGGCTTCTAGAAAGCTAACAGAGGATCTCAAGTCAGAAAACTCCTAAGTAAGGTGTCTTCTAAGTTACCACTTCAAAATATGTGACGGTACATAGTCCATACCACATGACATCTGAGAGGTCTTCCAGGTGACAAAACTAAAAACCCAACTTGTTTTTTAGACATTTTCTAGGAACTGAGAGACATCTGCTCTCATTTATACTAGTGCCCCTGTCCGCACCTTTAGTTACTCCTACTTCCCCTTTCCTAACATCTAAGACACTGGTGCCGGCTGCACCGCTTCCTGCTCCTTCTACCCACCATCATGAGTCAAAAGACTTTAATCAGAGAATTTCTGGAAATATGTACACGAGATCCTGACTGTCCTCTACTATACCAAGCCAAAATCCTTACCCTACTTTCATTTGAGAGGGCAAAGTTGACTATGTTTTTAAAAGAACATTAGAACACACAGAAGCCGCTGGGCGTGGTGGCTTATGCCTGTAATCCCAGCACTTTGGGAGGCCAAGGCAGATGGATCACGAGGTCAGGAGTTTGAGACCAGCCTGGCCAACATGGTGAAACCCCGTCTCTACTAAAAATACAAAAATTAGCCAGGCGTGGTGGCACATGCCTGTAACCCCAGGTGCTCAGGAGGCTGAGGCAGAATAATCGCTTGAACCCAGGAGGCGGAGGTTGCAGTAAGCTGAGATCACACCACTACACTCCAGCCTGGGCAAAATAGTGAGACTCTGTCCCCCATTACTCCCCCAAAAAAAGAATATATGGAAGGGAAAACTTTTCTCCGGATATAATGAACATTCTCATTTTTTTCTAAGAAGAGATACCACTTTCTGGAAGATGACCTGAGAAATGTATCTTCTCTCAATAAAGGTTTGACGCAATCATAGTCGGACTACATCATATTTCTATTTTATCTTTTTCATTTTAAACTGCTTATTCATTTTAAAAAGTTTACTAAACATCAAGTATACTAAATGCTTTGATAGACAAAAATTCTCAAAACTATATATTCTGGTATTAAAAATTATTTCTGCAAATAAAGCCATATTGCTTAAATTATTTCCTGGTTTGCTAAAGGGAAAAAGATGGCTAAATTCCTAAAGTATGAAACATTTTAAATAAATGCAGTTTCACTGCCTTCAAGAGTATTAAAACTTAACTAGTAGCTGTTTTTGTTTTTGTTTTTGAGACAAAATCACGCTCTGTCACCCAGGCTGGAGTACAGTGGCATGATCTCGGCTCACTGCAACCTCTGCCTCCCAGGTTCAAGTGTTTCTCATGCCTCAGCCTCCCGAGTAGAGTTGGGACTAAAGGTGTGCACCACCACGCCCAGCTAATTTTTTCTATTTTCAGTAGAGACAAGGTTTCACTGTGTTGGCCAAGCTGGTCTCGAACTTTTGATCTCCAACGATCCACCCACCTCAGCCTCCCCAAGTGCTGGGATTACAGGCATGAGCAACCAAGCCTGGCTTAATTAGTGGTATTTTTAACATCTGTTGTAGACCTATCACATCCAAAGACTTTGAAAGTCCATCTAACATGCTACTTGTCTCATTGAGAGCTCTGCATAAGTACCTGCAGAATAAAAGTTGACCCTGTTAAAAAGTCTTTTGAATTCTGATGTGTTTTGGCTTCATGTCCCCACCCAAATCTCATCTCGAATTGTAATCCCCAGACATTGAAGGAGGGACCTGGTGGGAAATGACTGGATCATGGAGGCGGTCTCCCCCATTCTGTTCTTGTGATAGTGAGTGAATTCTCAGGAGATCTGATGGTTTTACGAGCATTTGACAGTTCCTCGTCTCTCACCTGCCGCCATGTAAGACATGCCTGCTTCCCCTTCCACCATGCTTGCAAGTTTCCTGAGGCCTCCCCAGTCATGCAGAACTGTGAGCCAATTAAACCTCTTTTCTTTATATTTATAAATCACCCAGTCTTGGGCAGCTCTTTATAGCAGTGTGAGAACAAACTAATACAAATTCAAACCTTACATCATTTAAACAAGCCCTCTACTATTTTATAAACACTGCTCATTTCTTGAATACATACAGCATTTATTTTCAAAGACCTAACGGGCCCCTACACAAAATAAACACATGTTCCAAGTTAGTAGTGTTTCAATTTTATATACATACACCCACACAGAGATTTGGAAAACAATGGTAATAAAAATTTTGCTTCTTTAGCTAAGAACAGCATGAAAAGTGAGTTGTCAAAGCTAACAGATATAAAGTGGCACATTTTATCATCCCTTTATTTTACAGTAAAGTTTACACTTGCTCTTCTTCTTCACATAGTTCATTGTTCTTATATCCTAAGCTGACCTTGGTTTCAAATAAAAATAAAATGTGTGCCTTACAGTCCACTGGGCTCTAAGAAATTAATTTGTCTTTCAGGCAAGGGCTAGGACAGCCTTAGAGTAAGGGACTCCTGCTGCTTGCTGCACAGCAAGGATGTCTTTGATTCCCTTCACATTGTTCGAAAAAGGGAGTTCTCACGACTTGAAGCAAGGAATTTCACTAAATGCTGGAGCTGAAAGGAACTTCACAGACTTAAAGACCATTTTGTCCATGTTCTTAAAATATTTTTCTAGCCTAGTTCCTCTAAATCTGTCACACTGTGCTGTCAGTAAGTACCACTTGAAAGCATCCAGTCTTAACAGCAAATAGTTACGGCTAAACACCTGCAACAATGAAGTCAATCTATAGGTTTACAGATGCTTTTTGCATGTGTACACATGAATATGGACAGAAAACAACACTCTGGACCTTCTCACAAAGGAATATATTTATCATCTGAGATTACAAAAGTCTTACAAACTACTGCAGAAACAGAGTACTACTATCACAAGCAGAGCCTCATCTGTGCCCTCCTTTAAGACCCTTTGTCCATGCATTGTATGTAATTTTACCCCTGACTTCATCTTTTTGTCCTATTTTTCCTTTCATCTTCATTTCCCTACTTATTTTGTTTTTAATCTTCCTACACTGTATATGTCACTGTAATCACTCAAATCCTTTTTCTGAAATAAACTAAGGTTTGTGTATATGCTGCCAGGAGCAAAAGTCATTACATTTTTGCAGACAGTGAGAAGGGAAAAAAAAAAAGTTATTACATTTTGAACTGAGAAAAAGGGAAAAGTTGAAAGTTAACAACTATAGAGAGGCTGGGCACAGTGGCTCACACCTGTAATCCCAGCACTTTGGCAGGCCAAGGAGGGTGGATTGCTTGAGCGCAGGAGTTCAACACCAGCCTGGGCAACATGGTGAAACCCTGTCTCTACAAAAGATACAAAAAATTAGCTGGGCGTGGTGGTGTACACCTGCAGCACCAGCTACTCAGAAGGCTGAGGTAGGAAAATCACCTGAGCCTGGGAAGTCGAGGCTGCAGTGAGCTGAGATTGTGTTATTGCATCCCAGCCTGGACAGCTCACACCTGTAATCCCAGAATTTTGGGAGGCTGAGGCAGGAGAATTGCTTGAGCCCAGGAGTTCGAGACCAGCCTGGGCAACATAATGAGACCTCATCTCTACAAAAATAAATAAATAAATAAATAAATAAATAAGCAAGCTAGGTGTGGTGGTGCACACCTCTGGTCCCAGCTACTAGGGAAGCTGAAGTAGGAGGATCACTTGAGCCCTGGAGGTCAAGGCTACACTGAGCCAAGATCATGCCACTGCACTCCACCCTGGGCAACAGAGTGAGACTCTGTCTGAAAAAAAAAAAAATTTAAAACTATAGCACTAAAACTTTTTTTTTTTGGTAAGACAGAGCCTCACTCTGTCACCCAGGCTGGAGTGCAATGGCACGACCTTGGCTCACTGCAACCTCCGCTTCCCAGCTTCAAGCGATTCTCCTGCCTCAGCCTCCCGAGCAGCTGGGATTACAGGCGCCCACTGCCACGCCTAGCTAATTTTTGTATTTTTAGTAGAGACGGGGTTTCCCCATGTTGGCCAGGCTGGTCTTGAACTCCTGACATCAGGTGATCCACCCGCCTCGGCCTCCCAAAGTGCTGGGATTACAGGCGTGAGCCACCGCACCTGGCTAGGACTAAAACTTTAATACCAGTTGTTAGTAACATAAAATGTGTCATCATTGACTTTGGCAAAAGTAACAACCACCTGTAGACATTCCAGCAGCCAGGTTATTGCTTCACTCTCTATCATAAATAAACTGTGTGGGCTTTAACTCAGAAGAATGCATATGCACAGAAGTGCTGTGTCTTCAATGACTGCTTACTTGGAAAGAATACAGACTATCACAAAAGAGAGAGTACTGTGGTACAGTGGTAAGATCACAGGTTTTGTGTTTTATTTCATTCTGTTTTTTAATTGAGGCAAAAACACACTGAACTTGAATCTAACCAACCTCTAGATCTCACTAAAATTTATAAGAAATACAGAGAGGAACAAAATATGTAGACCAAATGAGAACATAATCTGCAAAACCCAGAAAGTGTGAAGTTATACAGAACAAATAAGCAACCTAGTTTCTTCAATAAATAAATGGCAAGGAAAAAAAAAGATGGGAGAGGCGATTTTTATAGATTCAAAGAGATATAAGAAACTATTCACTCTAAGCAATCTGTGACCTAAATCTGAATCCTGAATTCAAAAGGCAACCTAAAGCAATAATTTGAGGAAAGCAGCAGACAAATTCCAATAGAGGGCATCCTAGAATGTACCTGAGTGGTACTCCTCAAAACAGTCAAGGTCATAAAAAACGAGGACAGTCTAAGAAACCATCATAGTCAAAAGAAGCCTAAGGACACACAACAGCAAAGTGTAAGGATGGTATCCTGGATGAGATCATAGACCAGAAAAAGGACATTAAGTAAAAACTAAAGAAATCGGAATAAATCTTGGACTTCAGTTAGTAACAATGCATTGATATTGGTTCATTGATTGTAACAATGTATCACACTAACATAAATGCTAATCATAATGAAAACTGGGGTGTGTTGGCGGAGCTAAGGGGGATTGACAATTCTGTACAACCTACTCAATTTTTCTCTAAGTTTCTGTAAATCTAAAACTGTTCTAAAAAACAGACAATTAATTTAAAATATATTTATGAGACAGGCAAATATGAACACTTTGATATTTAAAATTTATTAGTTTTTTAGATGCAAATAATGGAATGATATGTATATATGTGGATGTTTTTAAGTTTTTGAGTACTTATCTTTTACAGAAACATACTGAACTATTCATGGATAGATGGATGGAACAAGTTAAGAGGGGAGATGACAGCAATGTTTCCCAAAGTTTGGTACTCAAGATGAATTTTGGTGGTACATGAAGATTCTTTTAATGTTTCATAGCTATATGTTTAATTTAAATCTATATTGTAAAAACATAGGTCGGGCGCAGTGACTCACACCTGTAATCCCAGCACTTTGGGAGGCTGAGGTGGGCAGATCACCGGAGGTCAGGAGTTTGAGACCAGCCTGACCAACATGGAGAAACCCCATCTCTACTAAAAATACAAAATTAGCCGTGCGTGGTGGCAAATGCCTGTAATCCCAGTTCCCTGGGAGGCTGAGGCAGGAGAATCACTGGAACCCAGGAGGCAGAAGTTGTGGTGAGCCGAGATCACGCCATTGCACTCCAGCCTGGATAACAAGAGCGAAACTCCGTCTCAAAAGTAAAAAAATAAATACATACACACACACACACACACACACACACACACACATATATATACAGGTAGCACATCAAACACATGATTTTATAGATTTTAATTGTTTATAAGGTTCCCTAATAAATAAATTTATTGAAACTAAAAAAAAAAAAACAGGAAGAGGCCGAGCATGGTAACCTATGCCTATAGATGCCTATAGTTTCAGCTACTCAAGAGGCTAAGGCAAGAAGATCACTTGAGGCCAGGAGTTAGAGGCTGCAGTGTGCTATGACTACACCTATAAATATTCACTGCACTTCAGCCTGGGCAACATACCAAGACCTCATCTCTTAAAACAGAGAGAGACAGATCAATGTCAAAAAAACATGCAAAGGTACGTTAAGATCCCAGGTCTAACACTATGTGACCTCTTTTGAGACAGAGTTTCGATCTTGTTGCCCAGGCTGGAGTGCAATGGCATGATCTCAGCTCACTGCAACCTCCGCCTCCCGGGTTCAAGTGATTCTCCTGCCTCAGCCTCCCAAGTAGCTGGGACTACAGGCGATCGCCACCACGCCCAGCTAATTTTGTATTTTTAGTAGAGACGGGGTTTCACTGTGTTGGTCAGGCTGGTCTCGAACTCCTGACCTCAAGCGATCCACCTGCCTTGGCCTCCCAAAGTGCTGGGATTACAGGCGTGAGTCACCACGCCCAGCAATACTATGTGACCTCAAGCAAGTTATATAACCTAAGAGTCAGCTGTTTAAATGGCTGGAGAGGTATAAGAACTGCTATATCAAAAGAGGCATCCAATAAACAATAGCTATGAAATTACTGATAAAAATCAACCTAAAACTCCAAAAAGAAGCCATATGCCACTAGAAAAGAATGGAACTGGGAGAACAAGGAAGAGAGGAGCATGAGAGTTTACAGAGGCAGTTTAGGCAGGGGCAGTCAAGGCTTCCCCCTTTTCTTCTCAATCTCCCCAAATGCTGAGAATCTGCTGCTGGCCAGCCACAGCCTGGAGATCCTGCTGCTCCTGAGCCTCAGGCTCTCTTGAGTGCTGCTGGCTAAGACTTGGTGATTATAGAGGCGGGGCCTCTCGAATAATCAGAAGAGTTTTTCTTACCCCAAGCTGGTGTGAGAAAGAGCATAGGCATTATAGTAAAAATGAATAAATAAAATGTAAAATAAGTAAATAAAATCTATCACTTTATTAGCTTCGTGACCTTGGGCAAAAATTAATCACCTTCTCCAGTTCCTACTTCTTCACATGCTAAAATGTGGAAAACAAGTCTACCTTTCAAGGTTACAGCAAAGGTTAAAAGAAACAGTGGATATAAATCTGGCAAACAGTAGGTATTTAACAAATACTAGTTCTCTCCTCCCTCCTTAGTTTGGCAGGATTACAGAGAAACTCTTGGTGAATAAAAAGGATTAGGGTGAACAAAAATCATAAAGAATAGCATTTCCAAAAGTGTGTCTCTTGGATCACACAGATTTCGAACCAAAATATATGGGGGGAGGAATTCTGGGATCAGAAAATTTGGGAAATATTGGGAAATACGTTATTAAAATAACAATTACCAGGTGAGTTTCCAAGAGGAGATTATATACAGCATTTACTAACAACTCACAGGTATAATCAACCTATTAATCACTAAAACACACAAGGATGGAGGGATGGAGTGAGGGAGGGGAGGAAGGGAGGAAGAAGGAGGGGAAGGCAGCAGTTAAGGCTATGACAACTTCAAAATGACAGCTGAAGTAACAGTGAGATAAAACTATCTGGACAACTTACAAGTCAATGACAGTTTTTTGTTTTTTGTTTTTGTTTTGATACGGAGTCTCTGTCGCCCAGGCTGGAGTGCAGTGGCACAATCTCGGCTCACTGCAACCTCTGCCTCCCGGGTTCATGCCATTCTCCTGCCTCAGCCTCTCAAGTAGCTGGGACTACAGGGGCCCGCCACCACGCCTGGCTAATTTTTAGTATTTTTAGTAGAGACGGGGTTTCACTGTGTGAGCCAGAATGGTCTCAATCTCCTGACCTTGTGATCCACCCGCCTCGCCCTCCCAAAGTGCTGGGATTACAGGCGTGAGTCACCGTGCCCGGCCATCAACAGATAGTTTTAAAATCTGGTTTAGAGGCAGAGAGGGGAGAGGGGGTGCTTTTTCTACTTCTGAAAGAAGTTTCTGATGCAAATTATTTAATTTTCAGGATCAAGTCAATTACGAGATGGTACTGAAACAGAAAACACCAAGAGTTTAAGTAGCAAATATACTCACTTTGGAAGTACTGAAATAGCCTTTTGATATAAGATGGTAATTCTCATTTGCTCTTCCAAATATATTCCCTCATTCAACTAGGCAACTGCTTGGCAAGCACTGTGATAGATGCTGTTATGGATTGCATGTGTCCTCCAAAAAGCATGTATTGGAAACTTAATCCCAAATCTAACAGTGCTGGGAGGTGGGGCTTAATGGTAAGTGTTTAGGTCATGAGGGCTCCACTATCATGAATGGATCAATGCTAATTATAAAAGGGTTTGAGTCTGCAAACTCAATCTCTTGCTCTATCAAGCAAGGCTCTCTCATGCCCTTCCATCTTCTGCTGGGATAATGCACCAAGAAGGTCCTTTTGAGATTCAGGTCCCTTAACCTTGAACTTCCCAGCCTCCAGGTGAGCTCTAAGAAACAAATCTCTGGGCCAGGTGTGGTCGCTCACGGTTGCTCACGCCTGTAATCCCAGCAATTTGGGAGCCCAAGGCGGGTGGATCACCTGAGGTCAGGAGTTTCAGACTAGCCTGACCAACACAGTGAAATCGCATCTCTACTAAACCTACAAAATTAGCCAGGCATGGTGGTGCATGTCTGTAATCCCAGCTACTTGGGAGGCTGAGGCAGGAGAGTCGCTTGAACCCAGGAGGCGGAGGTTGCAGTGAGCCGAGATGGTGCAGCCTAGGCAACAAGAGTAAAACTCCATCTCAAAAAAAAGAAAGAAAGAAATCTCTGGCCAGGCAGGGTGGCTCACGCCCGTAATCCCAGCACTTTAGGAGGATGAGACAGGAAGATTACTTGAGCCCAAGAGTTTAAGACCAGCCTGGGCAACATAACGAGACCCCACCTCCACAGAACATTTAAAAATTAGTCGGGCATGGTGGCACATGTGGATCGCTTGAACCCAGCCTAGAAAGTTGAGTCTGTAATGAGCCATGACTGCACCACTGCACTCCAGCCTGGGCAACAGAGCGAGACCATGTCTAAAAAAAAAAAAAAAAAAAAAGAAAAGAAAAAGAAAAGAAAAAAGAAAGAGGAAGAGAAAGAAATCTCCGTTCTTTATAAATTACCTAGTTTCAGGTATTTTGTTACAGCAGCACAAAACAAACTAAGATGCTGGGAATGAATATGCCATAAACTGAAGATGACACAACAGATATGATCCTTGCCCCCATGGAGATCACTCTATAATAAGAGTTGATTGTCTAGCAGGGGATTACACAATACATTTGTGTATTAGTCCGTTTCATGCTGCTAATAAAGACATACCTGAGACTGGGCAAGTTACAAAAGAAAGAAGTTTAATTGGACTTACAGTTCTATATGGCTGGGGAGGCCTCATAATCATGGCAGAAAGCAAGGTGGAGCAGGTCACATCTTACGTAGAATGGCAGCAAGCAAAGAGAAAGAAGCTTCTGCAGGGAAACTCCCCTTTTTTAAAAACATCAGATCTCGTGAGACTTATTCACTTTCACGAGAACAGCATGGGAAAGACCTGCTCCCATGATTCAATCACCTCCCACGGGGTCCCTCCCACAACACATGGGAATTCAAGATGAGATATGGGTGGGGACACAGCCAAACCATATCAATGTGTCAACTACAGTTACGTTACCAGCTGTAAAAATAAAAAAAGAACTGACTGCTGCTGGAGCATGACAAGGGAACTTAATCCATAAGGGTACCTAGGGGACCCAGACATGCATCCTAAGGAGTTGACGCTTGAGCTCAACTCTAAAGGACAAGCAGAGGTTAACTAGACAAGGAAGAAAGGGTGACCTCTCCCTAATAATGAGAACAAATTATAATGCCTGTTGTAACGCTCAAGCAGGGTTCAGAGGAACAGAGAAAAAGAAAAAAGAAATGTGACTCGAGTGCAGAAAGTGAGAGTGAAAAAGAGCAAAAACAGACAAGACTCAGGAGGAAAACAGAGGTGTCAAAGTTAGGGTTACTGACTGATGCAACCAAATTCATCAAAGGAATATCAAAATAAAAGACAAACTACATTGGCACTTGAAACCGGTCCAGTGGTGCTCTCCACATATATAAGACTTCTCAAGGTATTTCTATAAATATAATACAGGAAAAAACTGAACGAGAAAGAAGGTTCATATAAAGAAAGAAAAGCCCACCTGAGAAGGGGAAGAAATTCCCAGCAGAACCCCATCTCAAAGCAGCAAAGGCTAGTAGTAGGAGTGAGAGTCCTTGAAGCTGTCAGTGAGGCCAATAGCAACTGATCTTAAAGTGTTTCATAAAGAGCATCCAGAGCCAGGGTCTACCCAGAGAAGGGACCCAATTTCCATTTGCCATGGACAGCATGCAGAGTGAGGCAAACACTTCCACAGCTGGCTTCTAACAAAAATGGCCATTTCAAGCACAAAAGGGCAGCAGCAGTGATCCAGCCACAACAAAATGAGAAGTTCCTCACCCTGGTGATTTCCTTCCGCCACACTCCCTCATGCACCTAGAATCAGCAGAACAGAACTACGGCTAATTTTAACAGTTCTCTTTCTTCACAAAAGAAATACGAATAGCCACAAACAATATGTCCAATGTCACTAGTAACTTAAATCTTTCAATCTTTAATCAAACTGAGGTTTAAGATTTACTAAAACCCTAAAATGGCATAGATATGAAGAAAGCATGTTTCATACAGAGAATATCGTCTGTCATGTCACATCATGTTCATAAAGGTTAAGAACAGTGGGTAAAACCTTTGGCTATATGAAATACTCATGCTCTTAAAAAAAGTTCAAGACCATCCTGCGCCACATACGAAGACCCTATTTTGTCTCTACAAAAACCCTGTATTTTGTCTCTACAAAACTTCAAAATTAGCCAGGCATGGTGTTGTATGCCTGTGGTCCCAGCTACTCAGTCGACTGAGGTGGGAGGACCACTTGAGCCTGGGAGGTCAAGGCATGAGCCACAGTCATGCCACTGCATTCCAGCCTGGGTAACAAAGACTCTCTCTCAAAAATAAACACACATAATACATACATACATATGTATATATGTGTGTGTGTGTATATGTATAGATGAAGGAAGGGAAGAATACATACCATATATTAATAGTAGTTGCAAGGCAAACTTTGTTCTTTTTCCATCTTACTTTACATTACATTTTTCATTACATTTTTCCGTCTTATTTTACATTATATTTATTTTCATTTTTTCTATAATAAATGTGAATTGCCGCTGTAAAAAAAGGTAAGTTCCTATTCAATAATTTTGCAATTATTTTTTAATGTATGTGTAAATAATGGTGGTGAACTAACTGGTTAACAATATGGGGGAAAAATGAACTTTGATCCCTATCTCAACCATAAAAAAACAATTATTTTGAGATAGTAAAACCCTGACTTGTTTGAAAGAAATGCTTGTTCCCCGGTGCCATAAAGAAATAGCATTTGAACATAAATTTAATTTTCTCAGCAAGGCCATTTTTGTATTTTCTGCAGAAAGGGTACACTTGCCAGCAGGTTAGCCACAAGAGTACACTGAACAAAGGAAACAGGGTCATTTATAACCTGACGCGTCCACCCTACTGCTGTGTCCAGTTTCCACTGGCTGGAACAAAATGTGAATACCTCACATTTTGTATCTGTCCCAATTGGCCAGCAACTTAGAACTTTTTAAAAGAGGCAAAGGCAGAAGAGAACAAAGGAAGGAGGAAGTAACTTGTGGAATGCTGAGAAAGGTAAAAACACCTTCAAATAAGGAAGAGGAACAGGCTATGACCTAATGCTTGCTTGGACCAGTATAAGCACGCCAGGGCAAATATTTAAGCCAAATTGTGGGAGCTAAGAACATAAAGTACATTATTTCTTTATTACGGCTAGCAGATATTTAAGAATGATAGTACAGGTCTTTGAACAAATTTTCCTTTTAAGAGAAGTTACTATTTATTCCTAATTAGATGGGGAGCAAAGTCTTTGAAGAGGAACCTCTACTTCACTTTTTACAGACTTCTAGAAAGAAACAAAATTACCCTGAAGACCTTAAAATTTATTAAACAGGACATGAAATACAGTAACTATGAAATAAAAAAATTGGACTTCATTAGTATTAAGACCTTCTATCCATCAAAAAACATAAGACAGTGAAAAGGCAAGCCACAAAACAGGAGATGTCTGCAATATATGCATCTGACAAAGGACTCATTTCCAGACTATAAAAAGACTCTTAAATTAGTAAGAAGAAAACTCAGTTTTTTTTATAAGTTCAAAAAAGGCATATCTCTAAAAAGGATATTCAAATGGGTAATAGGCACATAGAAATGTAAATTAAAACCACAACGAAATACCATTTCACACCTATGAGAATGGCTAAAATTAAAAAGACTGACAGTGCCAATTGCTGACTAGGATGTAGAGCAACTAAACTCGTATTGCCAGAGGAAGTATAAGATGTACAACCACTTTGGGAAAAGATCTGGCAGTTTCCTGAAACACAAAATATACATCTTGTGACATAAAAAACATGTATTTGATCTTTGCGGCCCTGATGACCCCCATTACTGGCACAAGAGGGAAAATTCTTGGAATTGTCTGAGTGATAGTATTGAGAGGAACATCTTTTGTTATTCAAAATAAGCCACTTTCAATCATACTAGAGTTTATGCTAATGAGGTGACTCTTGGAAGATGGGCGCTGGCTGCCAGAGGAACCATGTGATTCGAGGATCCAAATTTTCACCGCCCCCACCACCATCTCTGGGGAAAGGAAAGGGGCTGGAGAGGGAAGAGGAGCTAGGAATTGAGTTAATCACCATTGCCCAAAGATTAATCATTAATTAATCATTAATCATTCCTAGGTAATGTGACCTCCATTTAAAAAAAAACCTTAAAGGGCAGGGTTCAGAGAACTTCTGGGATGGCAAACACATGCCTATACCAGGAGGGTGTTATACCCCAACTCCACAGAGACAGAAGCTCCTGTACCCAGGACCCTTCCAGACCTCGCCCTACATATCTCCTAGTCTGACTATTCAGTTGTATCCCTTATAATGTACTTTTTAAAAACCGATAAATGTAAGTAAAGTATTTCCCTGAGTTCTGTGAGCCTTTACAGCAAATTACTGACCATGAACAGGTGATCATGAGACCCCTCAAGTTATAATCAAAAGTACCCTGGCAACTTAGGACTTGTGACTCATACCTTAAGTGGGGGCAGTCTTGTGGTTAATTTAAGGAATCTCACTAGCTCCAGGTAAATACAGTCAGAATTGAATTGAAGTATAGGACACCCAATTGGTGTCTGCAAATAACTGAAGAATTGCCTTGGTGTGGCAAGCAAAAAACATTTGGAGTCAGGAATGATGTTACGGTATAGAAAAATAGTTTGTTCCTTTACATTTACTCTATCTTGGCAATTCCACTACTAAGTATACCCAAGAGAAAAAAGATCTGAATACAAATGCTCACCCAAGTTTTATTCATAATAGCCAAACGCAGGAAACAGCCTAAACATCCATCAGTAGAATTGGTAAACAGTTAAATACTAATATAATGCAATGCCACTAAGCAATAAAAAGGAACGAACTGATATAACAAGAATGAATCTAAGTCAAACATAATAGAGTGCATACAGTATGTGCATCCTGTATGATTCCATCTTATATGAAATTCCAGAACACATTTAACTAATCTATAGTTATAGAAGGCAAGTTATTTAGGGCTGGGGCAGAGAAATGCCTGAAAAGGGGAACAGGGAAGTTTTTTGAGGTGATGGAAATGTTCCATATCTTGATAGCAGTAGTGGTTATATGAGTACATATATTTCTCAAAACTCAAACAGTACACTTAAAATGAGTAGATTTTATTGAATGTAAACCATAATAAAGCTGATTAAACAAAAAATTATAATATAGATACTACTATATACCCATTAAAAGGGCTAAATTTTATTTTATTTTATTTTATTTATTTATTTATTTATTTTGAGACAGAGTTTTGTTCTTGTTGCCCAGGTTGGCATGCAATGGCACAATCTCAGCTCACTGCAACCTCCGCCTCCTGGCTTCGAGATTCTCCTGCCTTAGCCTTCCACCAAGTAGCTGGGATTACAGGAAAGCACCACCACCCAGCTAATTTTGTATTTTTAGTTTCATCTTGTTGGTTGGGCTGGTCTCAAATTCCTGACCTCAGGCGATCTGCTCCTAAAGTGCTGGGATTACAGGTGTGAGCCACCACGCCCAGCCAGAAGGGCTAAATTTTAAAGGACTGAAAATACCAAGTGATGGCTAGAACTCTCTACATTAGAGATGGAAGTAACTGGAGTACAGGCATTTAGAAAAAAGTTTAGCAGTGTGGTGTTATGATACATACATACTGGTTTTCATCCAATGGCGCAAAACTCCCACAGCCCTTGTTACAGTGTTTTGTTATAATGTTAGGTAAGTTAGGCCTCAGGAAACAGAATCTTTGTGACGTTCTCCAGCCCTCCTTTGACCTGACCCAAGGTGGGACTCTAATCTTTCTTAAGATCCTCTCCAGAGAGGGTCCTGCCCTATACCCTGGGGGAAGGCATGCTGATGTCATGAAGCTTCCATAAAAATCTAAGATGTGAGCAGCGGCTCATTCCTGTAATGTCACCACTTTGGGAGGCCGAGGCAGGTGGGTCAGTTGAGCCCAGGAGTTTGAGACCAGCCTGGGAAACATGGAAAACCTGGTCTATACAAAAAAGTAAAAAATTAACTGAGTGCACACTTGTGATCCAAGCTACTCGGGTGACTGAGGCAGGAGGACTGCTTGAGCCCGAAAGGTCAAGGCTGTGGTGAGCTGTGTTTGTGCCACTACACTCCAGCCTAGGCAATACAGCAAGACCCTGTCTCAAAAACAAAAACAAAAACAAAACAAAACAAAACACCAAGAGGACAGGGTTCTAGACGGATGAACAGGTGGAGGTTCCCAGAGGGTGGTACACTCACAGAGGGCATGATAGCTCTGCCCCATACCTCACCCTATGCATATCTTCGTCTATACCCTTTGTAATAATATCCTTTATGATAAACTGGTAATGTTACCTGTTTCCCTGAATTCTGTAAGCCTTTCCAGCAAATTAATTGAACCCATAGTAGGGGTAGCAGGAACCCCAACTTGAAGCAAGTTGGTCAGAAGGACCAGAAGCCCAGGCTTGCCACTGGTATGTGGGGTAGGGGGGCAAATTCGGGGGCCGAGCCCTCAATCTGCAGGGTCTGACACTATCTCTAGGTAGACAGTGTCAGAAATAAATTGGGGAACATACAGCTGGTGTCCGCTGCAGAACTGACTGCTCACTAGTGGTGGAGAGAAACCCACTCCCACACATTTGGTCACAGAAGCCTTCTTCTGTGTTGATGATTACTGTTAGACTGGTTTGAGAGCAGAGGAAAAACATGGTTTGAGAGTTTTTCCCAAAACAAGCAGTATCTATTAAAGCTAAATACATGCCTACCCCCATGACCCAGTAATTCTGTTGGGTTTTTATACCCAAGAGAAACAAGTGCTTATGTCTACCTTAGAATTGCTATCCATAGTAGCAGACAAAAATTAGAAGCAACTCATGTATTCATCAGTAACAGGCAAGTACTCACCAACCCAAGCATTTCATCAACCAAGTAAAACAAACAAACTGTGAATATCTACGAAGGAATAATGCATAGAAAAAAAAAAAAACTACAGCTACACATAACAAAATGGATGAATTTTACAGACATAATAATAATGAGTGGGGGAACAAAACCACAAGAGTATATATTCTATAATCATATTTACATAAAATTCAAAAACAGGCAAAACTAGTCTATAGTGAAAGAGGTCAGAAAAGACCTTTAAAAAGAGAGCTCATTGACTAGGTGAGGTATAGGCAAGAGGAAGCCTTGAAATGCTCTGGAAAAGGTCTATCATTTGATCCGGGTAGAGGTTACACAATGTGCTGTGCACATATGTAAACACACATTGAGCTGTACACTTAAGACATGTGTTCTTTAATGTAAGTTGTACACAATAAAACATCCATACACAAATGCTCTCTTAACCAATCTCTGTTCATCCTCCAAAGCCAGAAGCTTATTACACAGTAGCCAGGTGTGGCATGTCAGTCAATCTCACTTCTAGTCTACCCGTTCACACGCACTTCATGTCTATCTCCCTCAGCACATGTGCGCTGGAGGTAATACTAAATATCCAGAGTAACGGCACTGCTAATGGAACTAGATAAAGTCACGCTCCAACCAGGGAGAATTTCTGACAAAATAGTTATTAACAGTCTAGATGATCCTAATGTGGTATAATTTTAAGTGTGGGGGAAAGGACATTATGAATTCACTATCCTTTTGATTAACTTCTAGTAGAGATTGTAGGAAAATTAAATACATGCAGCAAGCTCCTTAAAAATAAGTATATAGCTTTCCAATATTCTTTTTTAAAAATGTAGCTCCATAATTATAAGGAAAATTATAGAAAAAAAAGAATCGCACTATAAATACTTACTTTATACACAATTTTCAAAAATTAAGCCAGGTTGAAGTTACATTTTTTGACAAAGCATGTTATTTGCGTATTATAAAACTAAGCTTTACGGTGACGACATGCCTAAAACTATTACTACCGCCTTCCAAAATTAACCAACAGGTTATGAAAATACGTATTTAACTTTCAGACACTGATTTATGAAGGCAAAGCTTTTCAGAAACAGGGCTCTCTTAATAGTCTGATTTACATTCATATCAATACATACACACATATACACACCACTATCAACACAGTCACCTACTCTACATCTAAAATGTCTCATTTCCTCCTCTTCATACCATCTGCTACGATCTCATCATTTCTTCTCTGGGACACTCCAACAGTGAATGAATTAGTCCCCCTGCTCCAATTCGTCCTGCTCTAATGCATCCACTAATCTGACAATTGGAGTGATCTTTGAAAACCACAGATCTTGCTCAAATGTTCATAGTCAACTCCCTTCTCAACCACATCCACCACCCTCATATCTCCTCCAATCTAGGCAGGGATCACATGCTCAAAAACTTACAATGTAGCTCACACCTGTAACCCCAACAGTTCAGGAGGCCTGGGCAGGAGGATTGCTTGAGGCCAGGAGTCTGAGATCAGCCTGGGCAACAGCGAGACCCAGTATATTAAAAAAAAATAAAAATAGACTAGATGCAGTGGCTCACGCCTATAATCCTAACACTTCAGGAGGTTGACAGATGAGGATCATTTGAAGTCAGTTCAAGACTAGCCTGTGCAACACAGCATGACTTCATCTCTACAAAAAAAATAAAAAAATTAAAAATTAGCTGGGCATGGTGGCATGCCCTTGTAGTCCCAGCTACTTGGAGGCTGAGGTGGGAGGATGGTTTGAGCCCAGAAATTAGAGGCTGCAGTAAACTATGACTGTACCTCTGTACCACTCCAGTCTGGGCAACAGAGCAAGAAGACCCTGTACCGAAAAATATAATGTTCTTTTAAAACTTAGCCAGACATGGTCGTGTGCACCAGCAGTCCCAACTACTTGGGAGGATAGCTTAAGTCCAGGAGGTCAAGGCTGCTATGAGCCATGGTCACAACACTGTACTCCAGCCTGGGTGACAGAGCAAGATTCTGACCCAAAAAAATAAAAATTAAAAATGTGTATGACCAATTAGATAAAGTGAAATTGGTCTCATAGGAGTTATGTACGGGAAAGTACAAGCTCTGACTCAAAAGGACAGCTACTACTGAGCTCCAATTTTCAAACAAAACCACAGATTAGTGTTTTCATATGAAATGTCCCAATTTTAAAAATCTGGTCAGGAGCGGTGGCTCACACCTATAATTCCAGCACTTGGCGAGGCCAAGGCAGGTGGATCACTTGAGGCCAGGAGTTTGAGACCAGCCTGGCCAACATGGTGAGACCCTATCTCTACTAAAAATACGAAAATTAGCCACGCATGGTGGTACGCACCTGTAGTTCCAGCTACTCAGAAGGCTGAGGCATGAGAATCACTTGAATCTGGGAGGTGGAAGTTGCAGTGAGATCACACCATTGTACTCCAGCCTGGGTGACAGAGCGAGACTCTGTCTCAAAAACAAATAAATAAATAAAATATGTGTGGACCAGGCCAGGTGTGGTGGCTCACCCCTGTAATCCCAACACTTTGGGAGGCCAAGGAGGGTGAATCACCTGAGGTCAGGAGTTCAAGACCAGCCTGGCCAACATGGCAAAGCCCCATCTCTACTCAAAATACAAAAATTAGCCAGGTATAGTGGTGCACGTCTGTAGTCCGAGCTACTTGGGAGGCTGAGATAGGAGAATCGCTTGAACACAGGAAGCAAGGGTTGCAGTGAGCCCAGATCGCGCCACGGCACTCCAGCCTGGGCGACAGAGACTCCGTCTCAAAAAAAGAAAAAGAAAAAGAAAAATCCGTGTGGATCACATAAAATATGTTTCTGAAGCTCTACCTACCCACAGGTTATTAGTTTGCATCTTACGACCTAAAGCAGGGACCCCAACCCTGGGCTGTGGACTGGTACCAGTCTGTGACCTATTAATAACTGGGTCTCACAGCAGGAGGTGAGCAGGAGGCAAAGCTTTATCTGTATTTACAGCTGTTCCCTAACACTCGCATTACCACCTGAGCTCTGTTTCCTGTCAGATGATCAGCCCAGGCATTAGATTCTCACAGAAGCAGGAACCCTATTGTGAACTGTGCATGTGAGGGATCTAGGCTGCATGCTCCTTATGAGAATCTAACTAATGCCTGATGATCTAAGGTGGAACAGTTCCATCCCCACTCCCCCTGCTTAGTCTGTGGAAAAACTGTCTTCCAGGAAACTGGTCCCTGGTGCTAAAAAGGTTGGAGAACAATAACCTAACGGGATAAAGTTCAAGATTTGGTTATAACCTGACTTTTGAAATTCATCATCCATACTCCCTTCTACACAAGCAATACTCCGGCAATACACAGAATTACTTACTTGTCCCCCAGATAGACAACAAACACCACTGTCTGCAAATCGTTGTTCACCTGGTTCCCTTTGCTATGAAGCTCCACTATCCCAATACATCCATGTTTATGTCTAACTTCTGCTCGAGCCTCAAAGGGTAAGTTGTTTTTTTGTTTTGGTTTGGTTTGGTTTGGTTTTTGTTTTTGAGGCAGAGTCCCACTCTATTGCCCAGGCTGGAGTGCAGTGGTACAATCTCGGCTCACTGCAACCTCCAGCTCCCAGATTCAAGCGATTCTCTTGCCTCAGCCTCCTGAACAGCTGGGATTACAGGCACCCACTACCACGCCCAGCTAATTTTTTCACATTTTTAGTGAGACAGGTTTCGCCATGTTGGCCAGCCTGGTCTCAAACTCCTGACCTCAGGTGATCCACCCACCTCAGCCTCCCAAAGTGCTGGGATTACGGGTGTGAGCCACCGCACCCGGCCAAGGGTAAGTTTTTAAAATATCCCTTATCAAATTTCCTTCCTTTTCTAATTCCTACAACACTGTTTGTCTACCTCCCATGATCCTTACAAGTTTTCACACTATGCTATACTTTCTTATGTAAAAGACTACAAGCTTCTGGAAGCAAGGTATGCATTTGATTCTGTTCTGTATTCCCCAAACAGTATCTAGAACAGAGTACATGCTCAATAATGAATGGATGAAACTATTTATCTGCCTATTTAAGTCACAATGTGTATCTTTATTTGATGGGGCCATGACACTGATAAGGTCCCTTAGATTTGGAAACTTAAGAGGCCAACAGAGTCAGAAAAAAATCTCTAATATTACATCTGAATGAGAAATAACATGAACTCATGGTTCTTTATAAACATATTTCTTAGTTCTGTCCACTGAAAGGGTCTAGAAGCAATGACAATCCACAGCAATGATTTTAGTTTCTAAATACCATTCCTCACTAAAAAGAACCAGAGCCTTGGAGAAATGGCTGATTCCTGATCACCTTATGGAAATAAAACGTGAGTCTGGGACATCTTGTTGTGCCAAAAAAGCCAAGAGAAAAAAAAAAAAAAAAAACACTGATGGGGTCATGTCAAAATGAAACAGGAGGAGCTACCTAGAAAAAGCTATCAATAGCCAAACCTGAGACAATCTGAGCATCAGCAAAGACTGTAATTGATTGTTTAACACTGAATAAAGAAAAGTCCAGGAGAGTATGGTGATATGGAAAAGGAAGGAAGAAAAATGGGGGCAGCCTGTGGGAATGGCAATTTAAAAACTACAATTCTGGCCAGGCACAGTGGCTCATGCCTGTAATCCCAGCACTTTTGGGGGGCCAAGACAGGCGGATCACTTGAGGTCAGGAGTTTGAGACCAGTCTGGCCAACATGGCAAAATCCTGTCTCTAATAAAAATACAAAAATTAGCCAGGTATGGTGGCAAGTGCCTGTAATCCCAGTTACTCGGGAGGCTGAGGCAGGAGAATTGCTTGAACCCAGGAGGCAGAGGCTGCAGTGAGCTGAGATCATGCCACTGCACTTGTCTGGGCAACAGAGCCAGATTCCACCTCAATAAATAAATAAATATATACATACATATATTCATACTACAATTTTGGCTCAGCATGGTGACTCACGCCTGTAATCCCAGCACTTTGGGAGGCCAAGGTGGGCAGATCTCCTGAGGTCAGGAGTTCAAGACCAGCCTGGCAAACATGGCAAAACCCCATCTCTACTAAAAGTATGAAAATTAGCCGGGCGTGGTGGCGTGCACCTGTACTTCCAGCTACTCAGGAGGCTGAGGCAGGAAAATCACTTGAACCCGGGAGGCGGAGGTGGCAGTAAACCGAAACTGTGCCACTGCACTCCAGCCTGAGCAACAGAGTGAGACTCTGTCTAAAAAAATAAAAAATCTATAATTTTGCAACCCCTATTGTAATAACCAATTTCAGGATCAGGATAATGAAACCAATGGGTGAAAGGCTGTAATGAAACAGGATATTTACAAGATGCCAAAATAGTGTCCCATAGATTCCTCTCTAATAGCAGAGGAGAAAATTTTACCTTCATTATGGAAAGATCTGGCTGCTGCCACCTCAGCCAAGGAATCAAAGTTAGCATTGCTCATAACAGGGTAACCTGTCATTAAGTGCCTCCTGATATGACTCAATGTGAAGTGCACTTCACCTGTGATGAAGCATTCTCGTCAAAATGTTTAACCTGGATGCATCTCAATTAACTTCCAGTTTACAGGAAGTAGAGCAGCTAGAGAAACAAGTTAAAAGACACAACGAGGAAATAATGAATGCACAAGGTTACACAACCTACAAGACAACCAGAGCTGGTCTCTTCAAACAAGTTAATGCAGGGAAAGGAGGGAAAAGGGTAAAGGAACTGTTCTTAAAGGAGAGTACAAGAAACATAACCAAATACAAAGGGTGTACTTTGTTTGGATCCTGTTTTGTCGGTTTGTTTGTTTTAAAGAAGTGAGGGTGGTATAAAAGACATTCTTGAGACAATAAGGAAAATTTAGATTTAATTGACGTTTGATATTATATTACGGAATTACTTTAATTTTCTTAGATGTGAAAACGGTATTGTAGTTACACATGTATAAAGTATATGTGATTATATATAACGTGGTTGTATACCTGGAGATATGGTTGTGTGTATGCATGTAATGCTTTGAGAGGAAGAGAGAGACACTATCCTTATTTTTAGGAGATATGTGCTGAAAACTTAGGGGTTAAGTATTATGATGTTTGCAACTTTCAAATTTTTAACAACAAAAAAGGGAGGTAGGGAGGAAGGAAAAGACAGTAAGAGAGGTAAGGAGAAAAGGAGAGAAATGGGAAGGAGGGAAGAAGGAGAAAGAGGAAGAGAAGGGAGAGGGGTAGCAGAGAAATGACTCAAATATGACAAAATATTAAAATTGTTGAATGTAGGTGGACAGAGTATATAAATGTTTGTTGTACTTTTTTACCCCAACTCTTAGATGTATATGATATTTTTCATAATAAAAAGTTAACAGAGAAAAAAAGAGAAGAACAATTTAAAAAGCAAACAGTTTAAAATTCATGTAATACCATGAGACTGTCAGGAAATAAGAGCACTCTTACTCAAGGTCTGTGAGAGTATAAATTGTTGCAATGTGACTGGAGAACAATGTGGCACTGTCTATCAGATTCATAAAAGCACCTAGTAAGTATGCCCAAGATCCTGTCCTGAAGACACATTCCATATGCACAGTTCTTCTTTATAGCATTAACTATAACAGCAAAAGACTAGAAATCACCTACACATGCATCAGTCCAAACTGGTTACACAAATTATGGCATATTTGTACAATAAATCAGCACCTATTTTTTAAATTACATTACCTCCTCAAAAAATATGACAGCTCTTTGGGAACTGATATGAAAGATAACTGAGTCATATTTTACTTAAAAAATCAAGGTGCAAAAATAATGTGTACAGGATACACATATGTATAGGAAGGTTACACAAGAATGTAGTTGGGTGGCTAGAAGGAATGAGAAACTTTTTTTTTTTTTTTGCTTAGTACTCTCTTTTGCACTTTTTTTTTTTTCTTCTTAAGATCGAGTCTTGCTCTGTTGCCCAGGCTGGAGTGCAATGACGTGATCTTGACTCACTGCAATCCCCGCCTCCCGGGTTCAAGCGGTTCTCCTACTTCAGCCTCCCAAGTAGCCGGGATTACAGGCACGTGCCACCACGCCCGGCTAATTTTCGTATTTATAGTAGAGACAGGGTTTCGCCATCTTGGTCAGGCTGGTCACGAACTCCTAACCTCAGGTGCTCCACCTGCCTTGGCTTCCCAAAGTGCTTGCTGGGATTACAGGAGTGAGTCATGGCACCCAGCTCCTTTTGTACCTTAATTTTGTATCACAGATACAGTAATTCATTCAAAAAATTTGTCAAGTATTGATTGACTGCAGCTATAATGAACTCTTCATGTCTCCATGCTTTCACTATCAAAACTTAGTTACAGTGTGGTTGCAGGAGAGTCTGAAGTGAGTATGTAAGGTGAAAATAGCATAAGACAAAAATATGCCTCAAAAATCCCTTAAGGATATGCCATACTTGAGACCAACACAGCATCTCAATAATTTTAACACCACTAATTTTTACTCCAGCATTGGAACAGTTCACTGTTTCTTCAACTGACTAGCGGATAAAATAGCTGGCTTGTATTTAGGCCTCATGTTGTGACGTTAAAAGTGTGTGTCTTTAAAATACCATAATCATAGATAAAAGGCACTCAGGAAATGAGACAGACTGAAAGAACAGATTCCCATTTCCCATCTTACGTTTTAGGTTCCCATCTTTACTGTTTAGGTTCTGTTTCTCTTATTTTTGTCACCGGATGCGTAAAATTTGAGTTTGCATAAATGTACATAAGATATGTTCTCAAAAACACATTTCAAAAATTAAGCACACTATTACAGTAGAAGAGAAAGTCACAACCCAACAGTTTGCTGACTAGGAATAAGTACTAGCAGGCTGTAACAAAATTCTCAAGTCAAGATGAAAAGGAGAGGGTGTGGCCGGGAGGTTGGCTGTAATCCCAGCACCTTGGGAGGCCTAGGTGGGAGGATCACTTGAGGTCAGGAATTCCAGACCAGTCTGGCCAACATGGCGAAACCCTATCTCTACTAAAAACACGAAAATTAGCTGAGCGTGATGGTGCACGCCTGTAGTCCCAGCTACTCGGGAGGCTGAGGTGGGAGAATCACTTGAACCCGGGAGGTGGAGGTTGCAGTGAGCCAAGGCCATGCCATGACACTCCAGCCTGGGCAACAGAGCGAGACACCATCTCCAAAAAAAAAAAAAAAAAGAAAGTGGA
>NW_012103299.1:2135178-2155408 GCF_000951045.1 Mandrillus leucophaeus | reverse complement strand
AAGGGAAGGGAAGGGAAGGGAAGGGAAGGGAAGGGAAGGGAAGGGAAGGGAAGGGAAGGGGAAGAGAAAAAAGGAGAGGGTGGTAATAACACCTCTTGGTCAACATCACATATGATCTCAGGTTCTGACCTTAGCTGTAGCCCATTCTTTTATGTTGGCATTCCCATACATTCTTCGGTCTATACTCTGAGGAATCATATAACTGTACTAAAGTCTAGTCAGCTACCACTGCACCTAAAAACTTCCCAGTATTTCTCTCTAACCCCGCCTTCTCTAATGAACTCCAGGCCAGTATTCCTACTAGATACTTCTCTTCTTAGACAATTCATCCACAGGCAACTCAAATTCGCCATAACCCAAACTGAACTCACTTTAATATAAAGACGTCACACGGAAGCAAGGAAAATTCAACTGTTTTCTCAGAGTTGCAAATGAACACAAAATGGATTACAGCAGTGACAAAGGAACTTTAATGAAAACAAAGGGCTTCTCAGACCTATAAGTCAAGGGTGCATTCAAGCTGAATGTACTAATCTGTCTAAAAACAAATGCATTAATCACAAAAGGATCTGGGAAGCAACAGCAAGCAGAAGAGTCGAGAGGCTTTGCCACAGGGAAAAACCACCATCCCTAAAAGTAAGTTGAAAGAGGGTGTCTCAGTCCCAGGCCAGCAAAGACGACTTTCTTCCCTGATGAAGTCTTCTTATATGAAGAGAATACTCCAGTCATTTGGCTAGAGTCTTCAGATCTCTCTGACTTGTTTGAAAAAATTAAACTAGCATATTAATTAGGACCTAGTAAGTAAATCTGCCTATCAAAAAACAATATACTGGGCCGGGTGCAGTGGCTCACGCCTGTAATCCCAGCACTATGGAAGCCCCAGGTGGGTGGATCACGAGGTCAAGAGATCGAGACCATCCTGGCCAACAATGGTAAAACCCCCTCTCTACTAAAAACACAAAAATCAGCTGGGTGTGGTGATGTGCGCCTGTAGTCCAACTACTCAGGAGGCTGAGGCAGGAGAATTGACTGAACGTGGGAGGCGGAGGTTGCAGTGAGCCATGATCGCGCCACGGCACTCCAGCCTGGCGACAGAGTGACAGACTGTCTCAAAAAAAAAAAAAATAAAAATAATAAATAAATAGATGGAGTAAGAGCAATGAGGAGAAAGATAATTAAAGTTCAATATATCACATCAGTCTTGTAAGGTTGGTTAATGTTAGTCCAACCCTGGGATAAGGGGATGTTTGGGCCTGCTCAGCAGATCAAATTTCTGTGAGTATTAAACCAAGGACTGGACCTAGGATGATGGCAGGTTATAATCTCCACATGTAGCTATTTAAATGTCAATTTAATTAAAATTAAGATTAAAAATTCAGTTACTTTGAGCCACACTTCAAAACTGCCATATTGAACAGTGCAGACACTGAACATTTCAATCACTGCAAAAAGTTCTATGGGACAGCACTGTACTAAAATGTAACCTCGAACTAACCTATTCCAAGTTGCCTTAGGAAACAGCCTGACAGCCCTAGATGGCTAATGCAGAACCTGAGAGCTAGACTGTTTTCTACAGAAGATAAGAAATATATAAAACTGTTTCCTTTCCTTTTGCAATGATTTCTTGAAATCAGAATATATAGTTTTAGTCTTTAGGACTTCCACCCCTCTATTACTGCATGATACTCTCTAATCTACAGATAATATAGAATAGAGGTAAGAAGCACATTCTCTGAAGCCAGACTGCCGGGGTTCGTATCTCACCTTTGTCCCTTACAAGATGTGTGATCTAGAGCATGTTATTTAACTACTCTACCCTTTAGTTTCCTCACCAGTAGGGTGGAAATAATGGTACCTACCTCATGAGGTTACTACAGGTTGAGTATCCCTAATCCAAGAATACAAAATCCAAAGTGCTCCAAAATCCAAAATGTTTTGAGTGCCAACATGACGCTCAAAGGAAATGCTCATTGAAACTTTTCGGATTTCAGATTTTAGATTAGGGATGCTGAATCAGTATACAACAGATATTTGAAAATCTGAAAAAAATCCAAAATTCTTAACACTTCTGATCCCAAGCATTTTAGACAAGGGATACTCAACCTGTATAAGGATAAAATAAGTTTATAAGTATAAAATATCTAGAATCATGCCCAGTAAATAATAAGTGCCCAGTGTTAACTATTACTTCTCCTACTAGTACCATGACCACCACCACCACCACCACCACCTGACTGTCCTGACTATCCTTCAGAAGACAATTACAGGCTCACACCTGTAATCCCAACAGTTCAGGAGGCCGAGTCAGGCAGATTACTTGAGGCTAGGAGTTCGACACCAGCCTGGCCAACATGGCGAAACCCCATCCCTACTAAAAATACAAAAATCAGCTGGGCACAGTGGCACGCGCCTGTAATCCCAGCTACTTGGGCAGCTGAGGCACCAGAATCACTTGAACCTGGGAGGCAAAGGTTGCAGTAAGCCACAATCTCACCAGAGGAGAAACATTAGCAAATATGAAAGTATTCAACTAAAACTAAAACAAGGATCACAAAGTCAGAGTGTCCATCTATAATAAAAAGAGATTTTTTTAAGATGAAAGGGAGTAGGATGTTCTCCAGAAAGAATATTAAATACCGAAAAAAGTCATGTTTTCAAGAATGTTGCCTGACAATGCCTTACTTGTAAGGATGACAAACCACAGGCCAAAAGAAGCCTACATAATGAGCTACTGAGCTATTTAAATAATAAATACTGAGGAGGAACTGAGAAGATACAGGTTTGAGTTCGCTGAACCAAGTGATACTTCCCTGTATAAAGCACATCTTGTATTTAAATGCACTGTCTCTCTACTCCCTAAATTACCTTTATGTTCACTTGATGAACTGACTGAAGATCTGATTTTTCAGTAAGCAAGCATTTAATCATATTAAATGATTAAAATGCCATGCCAACAATGACCCAGCATGTGTTCTTTGAGTGGAAACGTGTTGAAGAAAATCACACCTTGCTCTTACAGACAGGCAATTTGAAAATTTAAAGGTTGAAGTACAAACTTCAGTAAGTGTAATAAGTCAGAAAGAGTGAGAACTTTGAGGACACCTAATCCCAAGTTTAAAGCTTGGTTCTACCATTTACCAGCTGCATGACCTGAGAAACTGGCACTTTATGCTCATGAGCTCCATTTCACTAGCTGTAAAATGCAGGTGAAGCACTGTGCCAATTACGTAGTATAGGTAAAGTGCATACAAAGGTAACTGTCATGCAGCACATGTTCTCAATAAGCAGTTGCTACAGTTAGTAAACCTCCCCAAGAAGACCCTCCTAGAGACCTCAGAATAAAATCACTTTACGTGAAACTGCAAAAAATATTTTGAACGGGTATTAACTATTATATAAATCATGTGAGAATGCCTCAAAGTTACCATTTGTTTTCCATATTTTACAAGCTATTCCCTAAACAATATATGTCCCTGTTTACTGTATTTCCTATCAGACTATGAATAAAAACTATTTGGGCTTAACGTAAAAATAACTGAGTTAGGCGTGGTGGCTCATGTCTATAATCCCAACACTTTGGGAGGCCAAGGCAGGCAAATCACTTGAGCCCAGGAGTTCAAGACCAGTCTGGGTAACATGGTGAGACCCTGTCTCTACAAAAAAGAAATTAGCTGAGCATGGTGACACATGCCTGTGGTCCCAGCTACCTGAGAGGATGAGGCGGGAAGATCGTGTGAGGCCAAGAGGTCAAGGCTGCAGTAAGCCATGTTCATGCCACTGCAGTCCAGCCTGGGCGACAGAATGTCTCAAAATAATAATAACTGCAAACAAAGTTTTCACCAGCAATTCAGCCACATATACCTTCACTGATCCACACCCAAACATGGCCAAACATGACACTACGCACAAACATCTAATATTTCTCCCTTTCCCTATTAATGGACAAATATTTGAAAAATATTTTTCAAAATTTCTTTCAGCGAGTTGAGTTCCACAAAACAAAACAATACAGGGTAATTGCTTACCTGGAAAATATTTTGTACTTCAGATCCACCAATCCAGAATGAATGGGGGTTTTCCCTTTCAGACTAGTCTGAGAAAAGACAGCAGTCAAGCATCTTCCAAGATTCTTTCCGTTTACTGTATCCAGCTTTCTTCAACAAAATCCCAAACATGCACTTCGGTAACTGTTGAAAGACAGAAAGCAATCCATACACCCACCATGGCACCAGCAGCAAAGGACAGCCTCCAAGAAATGGAAGGAAGGGTCAATGGAATGGTGGATCTGAAGCACAGGAAAAAAGTTATAACCCCTGAGTCAGCTATTTGGCATAAAATGCCTGCAGCAGCATTCCTCACCTCTGTGTTGAAAGGATACAAAACTCATAACAAATAGTGGAACATCCCTAATATTAATATTTACTCATGACTAAATAGCGTGCAACTTCCAAATGACAGCAGCTAAAAAAACTTACCCTATCATCCATATAAATTGTCCTAGATCATTCAGCTACACTGAACTTTCTTATCCATTTTCTAAGATAGCTCCTCCACCATTATAAAAAGTTTGTCAGCCAAAAATAATGATATGAGAGGGCTCAAATATCTACCATAAAGATATTTATTTACATATCTAACAAAGAAATGTTTTGGTTTGCTACCATATAAGACATCCTATCTACGTATTACCCAAATCCTCTACCTAAAATACAGTGTGCTTCAAAACATATAACTTAAGAGTGAACTTCTGACTCAATAAAGGCCAGTCCCGTACAATGGCCAATCATCAGATAAACTGGGAAAAATCATAAAGAATGCTAATAAACAATTTACTAGGTGACACTATTAAATATTAAGTCCTATCCACATTATATCAACATTCTTTTTCTACCAATTCAGACTGCAAATTCTAAACTAAAAGGGAGAGAGAAAAGGCATTCAACAGGACAACAAAGATAAAAACAAAAAGACTGAACTTACTCAAACATAAATTTGCTACTTCCTCAATTGCTACATTACAGCCAAAACGCTCCTGCAGTAATTATAGTAATACCTACCTTACTGAAGAGCTACTAATTGGCTAAGTCCTTCACATTAATTACCCATATTTAATTCTCAAAAAAGATGAGCAGAAAGAAGTAACCTGTCCAAAGTCCCACATCTGCTAGGTAGTAGAGCCCATGCCCTTTTCATGGAGCACTATGGACTCCACAGTTCAAGGGTCAGAAAGCCCATGATTTCTGAGGGAGGAGAAGAAATCAAGCTTTACTCTCAAAGGTCCTAAATTAATTAACATGAAAATGGAGTACTATGAAAATACAGAAGAGCAAATATTTCAGCCTAGATTAATCAGTTGGGCCATCCCGAACGGGTTAATTCCCTAGATCTTGCCACTTAAAGAAGCATTTAATTAACAGAGAGCCATGCAATGGTAAGGCCCATGATATTTTTTTCTTTTCTTTTCTTTTTTTTAAGTAGAGACAGGGTTTTACCATGTTGCCCAGGCTGGCCTCAAACTCCTTAGCTCAAGCGATCTGCCTACCTTGGCCTCCCAAAGGGCTGGGATTACAGGTGTGAGTCCCCATGCCCAGCCTAAAACCTACAAAATTAATGCTAAAACAAAACATATTATAGGCTGGGCTCGGTGGCTCACACCTATAGTCCCAACACTTTGGGAGGCCAAGGTGGGCGGATCACTTGAGGTCAGGAGTTTGAGGCCAGTCTGACCTACATGGTGAAACCCTGCCTCTACTAAAAATACAAAAATTAGCTGGGCCTGGTGGCACATGCCTACAATCCCAGCTACTTGGGAGGCTGAAGAAGGAGAATCACTTGAACCGGGGAGACAGAGGTTGCAGTGAGACGAGATTGTGCCACTGTACTCCAGCCTGGGCGACAGAGCAAGATTCCATCTCAAAAAAAAAAAAAAAAAAAAAAAAAGATTGTGGCAAGACACACTATAATGGTACTCAGGTAGTCTTTGTGTTTAGCAGCAAAGATTGTGACTGTGACAAAGAAACTCAAATCCAGCTGAACCCAAGTAATTTTTAAATTCTAAGATGTGTTGACAGTCCACAGGCAATGACTCTTAAAGATGTTCTGATTGTTCATATTGTAGGTAAAGCAATTAAAGTGACTGAAACGCCGGTCTATGATTAACCTCACTATAACAATCGGATGAAAATACCTTAAGACTCACAACTTTAAGGAGATCACAAAAGTAAAATCCCAAGCAAATAATGAGGTCTCAAGCTTTTCCCATTAAGTGGTATTATTCTTAAGCCTAAGAATAAACTGGAAACCCAATTTTGACAAAAGTAGCTAGTGAACTATGGCCAGTAGCTAACTGCTAAAACAGTATACTACGTTTTTCAAGGTACAACTATCCAAAATGCAAAACAAGTTATAGCAAAACACAACCACAGCAATTTGACTAAACAGACTCATTTCTGGACCTCTTGAATCCTCAGGCTTTTCTCCTGTACTACTGAGTTAATTTTTCTCCCTTCCCTTAAAAAAAAAAAAAAAATATATATATATATATATGTATATATATTTCTTCAATGCCTAATTGCTGGCAGGCCTTATGCTAGTAATACAAAGATTAACAGATGCCAAGTGAGAGTATCAGGACTGAGTTCTTCCTGCCCCTCTGCCCCCTTTCTCTTTGAATCTATCATGTAGTCATTTCAGAGAGCCAAAATATATTTCATTGTTAGTTACCAAAACCGGTTCAATGTTCTCAAGTTAACTCCTAAAAAAAAAACATTAAAAATTACTCAAGTTCCTTTTTCACAATAGTAGAACCTCAGTCTTTCTTTTTCTTCTGTGGATCAGAGGCTTTTTACTATACAATGGTTTCCTACATTCAATATACTTATATTTACACACGTCTCTATCACAAGCCAAAGAGCCAAAGCTTTTTTTTTTTTTTCATTTTTCATGTTAATGTCCCAGTGTTTCTACTTCACAGCTTTCCATTTTGTGAAGATCTTCATTGTTGACTCAACCTGAGAGGGAATTTCCGAAAAATGCTTCCCGCTGACATCACAGAACTCTTCCATCTTTTAGTTTCATTGAAACAGTAAGAACCAGGTTAGAGACACCCTACTGGATTGTCAGGTCTTCCTGGTCTGTCTCTCATTTGCCTACAAAGACAAACTTCCTCTTAAGCAATTGTGATCAGCAGAAACTAACCAAGGGTAATGAGCACATTCTTAACCAACAAGTTTCTTCCCCTATTGTCAACTAATTCAATGAACAATACAACTCATAAGGAAATCTTGTATGAATTCTCACTGCTTATTCTGTTAAGGTCAAAACCATCAGCTTTGATGATGATAATAATAAGAATTCAAAAATCACAATTTGTCAGTCTAAACTAAACCGATTACACATAAATCCCAACGCTCAATGTCAACAAAAACTAATCACCAGTCTCTTTCTGTCAGGATACCAGGTATAAAAATAGGACTGGGGGGGTTCTCCCTGTAGTTACAGCATAGACCTAATTACGCCAAATTGGTAGTCACTGTAATAGTACCTCCCAGATTTTCCAAGACAGTATTGTCTCTGTATGATTTCATTGTTTCTCCCAAAGATGGCTCATTAAATGTATGGCTAAAAGCAACCAAATGTTAGTCTTCTGTAAAGCCTCACAAATAAATACGTGCGCAACTCAGGAGAAATAAATAAAAACCTTTTCCACACCATCTGTCTTGACTTTGCTTTAAGGTCCCTGTACTTGTGGGGAAAGTTAGTATGGTCGGCATTTGAAGAAAAGCAAGCCTCTGCAAAGTCCTTTCACACACCTCTCTCATATAATCCTCCCAACAACTCAGACCAATACCTAAGTTTTCTTATTTTTACGTATAATAAAATCATACTGCAGAAAGGTTACCTTTCTTTAGGTCACACAGCTAGCAAGTGACAGAGCTAGGATACAAACTCAGGTGTTTCACTTCAAAGCCCATGCCCTTTCTGCTAAATCATGCTTTTCTAAGGTCATGGAGCCCTCGGAGCTTATCAACTATTTGGCAAACCTGCACCAACTGATGTAAAAAGTATTCAGTTTCCTCAATTCTTTGCTAACAACCACTCTCTGAGTTCTATGTAAATCAATCTGTATGTGTGGAAAGTCTGTAAATAAAGGTTACTGTGTCTATGGACGTCCTATGAACCACACACCACCCACCTCTTCCCCCTCCCCATCTTACTTCTCTATTCATCTCTACCTTTGTCTTAAGATATTCAAAAGGAAATCTTAAAAGGTTTCACTGCATGAAAAAAAGAAAACCTAACATTAATTTAAATCCATATTGAGCACCCATATGCTGAGCCCTGTGAAGGGGTAACAGGGCAATCAAACACAGCCTCTAGAAGAAGAGTTTAGGCGCAACCACAAGTTTTTATAATACAGAGGATGACGTAAGTCCCATAAAACTTAGGAACTGATTATTGTGTGGATTAGTAATGTGGGTGAAAATGCTTAGAAAAGAGGATAGTTAAGACACAGGCAAAAGGCATTAATGTCTGAAAATGATCACCAGGAAAATTCAACCCAACATTTCCTGAAAGCCTACCACAAAGACGACGCCGTGTGGTATGAAGGAACGGTGTGTCACAGGAAGATAAATATGGCCCCAGCCCTTCCCATGAGGAGTTTATCATTCAACAGAGGACACGAACAGGTAACTATAATACAAGCCTGAAATATGTTAAGTGCTACAGGATAAATACAAAGTGCCAGAATTCATTCATTTCATTTAACAATGAGTGTCATATAGGCAGTGCTATACAGACACAAAAACAAGATGGTATCTGCTACCATAATATAAACTAACATCAAAACAGGTGGCACCTATTGTGTTTTATTGGGGTGGACAGGACTTCATTAGCATAAATGAAAGAAAAGATTGCTGAGAGGTAACCTGAGCCAATTGGGCCAGAGAACCACCTATTAGATCCTTTTGATAAACATCAGTAGCCTTCAATAAATGGGCTTAGGTCCATTTCTATCAATGCTGACAAAGGAAACGTGTGAGCAGAATTTGGAAGACCATGGTCCTCCATGCGTTGGCTAGAATATACAGCAAGCAAGGAAAGTAGGCAGAAAAGCCATAAGGGAGAATGAAATACAAAGGAAGATTGGAATTGGAATCACTAGGACTTGAAATGCTTTCTTTTCTATGAAGAACAAATATCACAAGGTGGAATCCAGGATCCCACAGATCTTACAAGGCAGATAATTTTGTTTCTAGAATTCATAGGCTCAAACAACACTAGTAAAAGGCCTACATGTGCTCTTTTGTGAATCTATGTAATGGCCAGGCGATTCTCCTGGGCTAGCTCTCTGTTTGCAGGAGACAGACTATAGCTGTCAAGAGCCCAGAATGCCAAGATTTGTGTGCAGGAACATGTTTATCCATGTCAAATCTGAAAGGATATCTAACCTACTGCAAAATCAGGGGCAAAAATTGATATATTTGGGCCACAGCCTCTTTAGGCAGGTCAGTGAGGTCCATATATTTTATATAAATTTTTGTGTGTGTGTGGTTTATTCATTTGGACCCTATTGAAACCTGAGTCCACTGAGTCTGCATTCAGTAAGTCAGCACCTCTAGTGGTGTGCTACATGAGGAGAAGGATGGTGACAAAGTAATATCCAGTTTCTTGATGAAGTCACTAAACAACCCCACTCACCCCCTTAGAAAGTCAATGACAGGAAGAAAAAAAAAATGATCCAAAAAGAAAACAAGACATTTCCAGAGCGTCTTGCTCTGTTACCCAGGCTGGAGTGCAGTGGCACAATCACAGCTCACTGCAACCTCAAACTCCTTGGCTCAAGAGATCCTCCCCACCTCAGGCTCCTGAGTAGTAGGGACTATAGGAGTGCACCACTATGCCTGGCTAATTTTCTTTATTTTTTGTAGAGACAGGGTCTTGCTATGTTGCCTAGGCTGGTCTCAAACTCCTGGGCTCAAGCAATCCTCCCACCTCCTAAAGTGCTGGGATTGCAGGCATGAGCCACCGCACCTGCCCACACCTTCTTAATAAGGATCAGCGTATTTTAACCTATATTACTTCATTCAACAAGTAATACAGCCACTTAAGAGATAAGACAGAAAGGAAATGACTCACTTAAGGTCACTTAGCAAAAAGGGAAGTCATTTACCAATTAATTATAAACTGTCCATTAATTGTTTAAAGGGAAGAGGGGATTCACTCACACCTGTAGAGGAGGCAGGATCACCTTTCCTAAAGTGATAGCACCAATTTCTGCTGTCTTCTTACAGGGTAATCTAATCATTTTTCTCTTCCAATCAGAAGCTCTTGTGAGTGCTTTCTAGTGATGAGTGCCTGAAAATCAAGTCATATTCCTAACTCAAGGGTTGTTAAATACCATGTGATACATACTGTACAGTTCTCATTCTTCCCAATGAAGTCCATTGAACATAGCCTGATAAACTTTACATATTTCCAAAACGAATTACTAGTTTTCTACCTCATTCATAAGGCGAACTTTACCAAACTCAGAAGTTTGGAAAAACAGGCCCACTAACAGGTATAGCACCGGGCCAATATAAGGCCCTAACAGTCATCTGGTGGTTAAATTATTTACCATTAGTAACTGTAAATTCTGGGTCTAAATTAAGAGTTTATAGACTTAAGTAATACTAAAATCTGAATCCTATAGAGCGGGTCAGTAGGAGAAGCACCCTTTGCGGACCCAGGCCTCAGGCAGGGATAGGAGTCAAAGTGGGGGGTTATATTTTAGACATTTAATTATTCTGCTATTACCAGCTTTATTTCCTAATATACTTATCAAAAATGCAAGGAAAAACAGAAGAATCAATATTAAGGAAAGCAGAGGGATGAAGATTAGAAAAGGGACATAACCAAGAAGTCTGTTTCCTCTTTTTAATACAGCACACTTTGGAATAGCAAATGAAAGTTATCTTGTTAAGCATTAAGTGCCAAACTGGTACAAGCAGCACAATCACAAATATTTGAGTACTGAAGCTGACTCATAAAAATCTAAAAATATTTCATGCTTTAGGCTTTCAAAACACCATCAGTTTAACCCCTTTTCTTCCATCAATCGGATTATCTTGAAACCAATGTAAAAAATATTTTTAACCCAGTTCTGGAAACTGTAATTTAAACGCAGTGAAAACAGAAAGCCACATGCAATTAGATTCTAAGGCATTATCATTCCTACATTTGATTCTGGATTTACTCAATCAGTTGTTAAGCACCTGTGCTATTTTACTAAAATAAATACATATATTTAATTTACGATAAGGGTTGTCTAAGAGTCTTAACTGGTATCCCTTTCAGGAAATATCAAAATCCTTAAATAAAAGGCCATTTTAAAAATTAATCGTAATATAACTGAACTCTATGTTAAAATTTTCTAAGAATTCCAGTTTAAATCCCAGTTTGTGTGCAGGAACATGTTTATCCATGTCAAATCTGAAAGGATATCTAACCTACTGCAAAATCAGGGGCAAAAATTGATATATTTGGGCCACAGCCAATGTCCTTAACAGGTTGAAATCTCTTTTCAGATCAAATCTAAGTGCTAGCATGTAAAGTCAAAACTTTTTAAGTTATAAGCATAGGAAGCCAGTGAATTTAGGACAAAGGTTTTTTTGGTTTTTTGGGTTTTTGTTTGTTTTTTACCATACACTGACTTGGGTTACAACGTATTTCTTATAATTCTTTTGAAAATAAATACATTTTCGTTATTTTCAAAAGGAATAGAAATGCAAGGAGCTGGGAACAGCCAATTTCAAAGAGTCACCAAGTTACAATTTTTCGATATGAAGTACTTCTGTTGTAAGTACATGCACTCTGTGTACATTTTTAAGAATATGTAATATACTTAGTCGATTTAAGATATTTACCAAAATAACCCACTACAAAAGTTACAGAATACCAAACACTTGACTACAAGTATGATAAATTATGCTGAAAAGGAAAAATCACTCAGCATGTGACATTATCCCTTTGAAAACAACCCCACGTGCACACACACACGCACGCAAAAATCAAAAACTATCAGTTTCTCTTTTTTCCTCCTAGTTTTCAAGAATGCTAGAGAAGTCAAGTTCTGTGAATTACGCAAAGGACAGCAAACATTAAACTGCCTCCATATTTATGCTACCGTACTTCCATTTTTAAAGCAAGCATCTCAACTCCCCAGACACCACCATCCACAGAAACCATGCAGCTATCCAACAGACTTTCAGTGTCACCATTTATTATTTATAGCGTTAAATGGGGGAAGTGGCTCTGATGTCACCAACCCTACCCAGTGGAATCACTGACTCAATAAACATTTTCACATTGAAGAAAATCTGGCTAGGAAAACATTTTGCTGGGTTAAGTAGATTCTTCCACCTCTCTCCTCTCAGCCCTGGGGAAGAAGTTGTTACCGTGTTAGGAGAGATACAAAGAAACTGTCAAGGCTTCCACAGGAAGAAATCCTGGACATGTCCATTTGCTGATGCAGACTTCCTCTTCCCAACTCTCCAGAGCCCAGTTTGATTTCCCTAATGCTCACATTGGCAAGTAATATCTGCCATATTTTATTTCTTCCACCAAATCATCCACTTCTAGCCACTCTCTCATGGTCCTGTTCCTAAAACCCCCTTCTGGCTTCAAATCCTAAAGCTTCGGAGGAGGGTGGAGGCTGTCCACGGACCGGAGAGTCTGACCTGCCTGCCAGTGGTTTCTAACAGAAGAGTGGTCGCTTCCCCCGGGGGCCAAGGATTCCCCTTTTTCTCTTTCTGAGAAGAAAGAACTCGCGGCAGTGATGAGGATGGCTCCCTCCCCACTCATCCCCAATTTCCCAAAGCAGCTCTGGAAAACGTGAAGTTACGGCTTCTCTTTCCTGGGGGATGGAATCCAGAGTACCTGGGGCCTTGCTATGCAAACATCCCTCTCCGCCGGGTAGGAAACCCTTTGTCCGAGAAGTCGGACACCACAAGGGCCCGGGAAAGAGGCCTCCTTATCCGCCACAGCTTCAAACCCGAAAGCTCCCTGCCCCCCAGCTCTGTAGGGCCTATCCTGGCATCCACACAGACCTAGGCTGGGGAGTGGGTGCTGAGACCCCTCCTAGGAAGCGGAGGCCCAGGCGGCCCTGACCCATCTCCTCGGCACTCCTTCCCACCACCTCACTCGGCCTGAGTGGAGCTTGCAAGCGCGGTGCGGGCCTGGGCCGAAACAGAGGAAAGAAAAAAAAAATCCCTTTCTAAAAGAAGGAGAATGGGGTGCTAGAGCGAGTGCGACCTAAGTCTACAGCATAAACGAGCGAGGGTCGTCCGAAAGCTGGGACCGGAGACGGGACAGGGGGTGGGGGAGAAACGAGGGGCATAGAGGGGGCCGGGCCAGGACCGGCCGGAGATGTCGAGGGATCAGAGGAGCCCGCGCCGGGTCCGAGGCCAGGGAAGGCTGGGGGCCCGGGTCTGGGCCGAGGCTTCTGGGAAGGGCCAGAGCCGGCCTCGCACCGGACGTTGAGGTGGGCAGGCCCGCCCGGGGCCGGACGGACGGAAGCACAGACGGTCCAGCGGGCCGCACTCACCATGAGCTCGATGGTCTTGTCCTCAATCACCGAGTCGGGCTCCATGGCGGCCCCGGCGGCCCCGCCTCGCTCTCCCCGCGCAGCAGCGAACGGCCCGGGCGGAGGAGGCGACGGCGGAGGCGGCAGAGGCGGAGGCGGCTATCGCACCCACTCTAGCTGCCAGCCCGCCCGGGCCGCCGGCAGCTCCGCCCTCCCCCTCGGCGAACGCAGTACGCAGAGCGGGGACTACACCTCCCAGCAGGCGCCGCGGCCCGCAGAGCGTTGTGGGACCGAGCCTCTGACACCGGGCTGCTGGCTCTTGGCAGCCCGAAGCTGAACTCCAAGCTGACAGTAGCACTGGACTGTGGACGTAGGACTTGCACACCTGAAGAGTTAAGAGCTTGCTCATGGTAGGGCCTCGAGAGCGCCACGACTACGTGTCCCAGAAAGCCATGCGCCCGGGTTCTCCTTCCGGCTAGCTTCTCCTGACTTCCTGGCAGCCCAAGGCTGCCCAGACCGGGACGGAAACTCCGAGGCAACTCCTCACTTGTCGGAGATCCTGCTTGTGCGACCCATTTCCGCACATGCGCAGTCCATGCCGCAGTGCCCACTCGACGCCTAGATAGCTGCGCTGCCCGTCCGCCAGTGTCTGCTGGCAGGGGCAGATGGTGGAGACAGGTGGGTTCTAGGGGCGTTAGGAAGGTGTATAGGCCTGGGGCTCAGGTGTGAAGGGACCAGCGAGTGAGAGAAACTCTGCCCGGGGAAGAGGCTCTGAGAGGATGGGCATCCCGGGAGTGAGGGTTTCGAGATTTCTTCGGGAAAATGGGGGTTTGGGGAAATGTGCTGTGGTGCTGTCTGTATGTCACGCGATCTACGGGGAGCTGAGAGATTAAAGGGAACCTGCGTATATCGAGCCCCTTATTCATTCTTTCAGAAAATGGTTATTTTTTAAGCATCCAGCTTCTGCTGCGTACCGTTCTAGCCACTGAGAAACACCTCTGAACATGAGAGACAACATGCCCCTGTTCTCATGGAGCTTAATTCTGGTAGAGGGACGACAGACGTTAACCAAGAGAGTGGCTAAGAAGGAACACACAAGCGGAGACTGCTTCTAGTGAACTCAGCCTCCACCTGTGTAACTTAGGTCTGTCAGTGCCCTCTAACCAAATCCCACCAGGAACACAAGGGTCGTTGAACAAACTGGGTTTGTTACTGGTTGCAGTGACTGAGAACACACATTGAGGAAAGATGGGGCTTCTCGGTAAGAGTTGTTAGTGATTTGGGAGAGGTTTAAGGAAGTGAAAGCTTCACTGGATTAGATACTGTCAGGAAGAGAGGGTCGTTCCATGATTGAGCATCTCAGTTCATCTTACCTAGAAGAAGGGAATTCTAGATTGAGGTAAAGAAACAGCAGCCTGGCCGGGCGCGGTGGCTCACGCCTGTAGTCCCAGCACTTTGGTAGGCCGAGGCAGGCGAATTGCTTGAGCCCAGGAGTTCCAGACCAGCCTGGGCAACATGGCGAAACTCGTCTCTACAAAAAACACAAAAATGAACCGGGCCTAGTGGTGCCCGCCCGCTATCTCAGTTACTTAGGAGGCTGAGGTGGGAGTATCGCTTGAGCCCAAGAAGTGGAGGTTTCAGTGAATGGAGATCGCACCACTCCACTGTACCCTGAGTGATAGAGCCAGACCTTGTCTCAAAAAAAAAAAAAAAAAAAAAAAATGCAGCAGCAACTCCCTCATATTAGCCAAGTGGGGATGTTGAGTCATTTTTTCTGGTTTGGACAATCATCAGGTTTTATCTTTTTATCTGTGTTTAGACCTGATTATAGAGTGGTCTGGTATTTGTCTAGATCTATCATGGTCACAGAGTGACCTCGTCTGATGTTGATGTTCTTTGGAATTGTTTTTGTTCTACAGGAAAACACAAAGCCAAGCTATAAGGGCCAGGCTATGGTCTAGTAACATCATGGCGTGTCTGATTGTACCAGGCCAGCTTCCAGGTATCAGAGCCTGCTTTTCACTTTCTCAAATTGTTTTTGCATTCTCTGCACCTATAAAGTGAAAGGGGCTGGATGACCTAGAAATCTTCCCATTACCAAGGACCAAGTTACAGTAATTTGCATGCATTCAGGACACAGTATAAGTTCCCTGCAGGCAGTCTTTGAAGTTGCATAGTCCTTACCTGGTGCTTTTCACCAAGGGAATTGAAAGAAAAGCAATAGGAAGAGCACAGAATTGGAAAGTTCTTGCCACTGTCCTGCTATCCGAATTTCACCCGGTCCCTTCCACTATGGCCCTTAGGACATTCATTAGTAGAACAAAGGAGTTAGATATGACCTCTGTTTCAGTTACCTATTGCAACACAACAAACCGCTCAAGACTTAGTAGCTTAGAATAACAATGGTTTATTATGATTTTACAATTGTGTGGGCTAATCCGGGCTGAGCCCGGGCCCACATGGTATAAGCTGAGGTTACAAATTGGGCTGCAATCAGCTGGGATCGCATTCAAAATGACTTCATCCTCTAGGGCCTCTCCACCATGTGGCTTTTTATCATTCAAACGTCTGCATAGTGACTTGAGAAAGGACAAGCCCCTGTGAACAAATGCTTATCAAACCTCTGGTTGCACCACACTTGGTAATGTCCCACTGACCAAAACTAGTAGTATGGCCAAACCCATAGTTAGTGTAGGAAGGGATTGTACAGGGGTATAAAAACAGGCATGGGGTAGGAGTCACACCTGGATGTGACCCCTCACATACATATGTTTATCCTACACCATCTTTTTTACTGTTTTAAAAAATTGATAGTTTCAGGTTTTAAAAATCTGAATTTCCAGCTTTTCTTGAAAAATTAGAATATCTGACAATTAGATCTACATGGCAACAATATGCAGGAGTTAAAATAGCAACTACCTTTATTTAACCGTATATTCTATGGTTTTTCACAGTTGCCATCACTCCTTTTTGTCTTATATGTGCATGCTTCACTCATTTAAGTTGCATCCCTAACCTGTATAGATATTTGAGTTTGCATCCCCTGGCATTGGAACTGTCGTGGAGATAAATCAAGGTTTCTCTCCTGTTATTAAAATCATATCCCTGGGAGCATGGAGAGGGGCTGCCATCTCTGTGGCTGCACCATGGTCTACCAAAAAAAAAAAAAGAAAAGAAAATTGTATCCTGCCTTAAAAGGAAAAAAGTACCAATATTATTAGGTCAAATTCCAGGAGCTCAGTGGAGTTAAAAACTCATACGTAGTAATTAGCCAAGTATGGTGGCTCACACTTGTGGCTCCAACTACTTGGGACGCTGAGGTGGGAGGATCACTTGAGTCTGAGAGGTTAAGGGTGCAGTAAGCCATGATTGCACCACTGTATTCCAGCCTGGGTGACAGAATGACCAGCTTGGGTACCAGACCAGCTTCCGTGACAAAACAGGACCCTGTCTCAAAACAACAACAATTTAAAAAAAAAAAAAAAAAAACACCACTGTATATATGGTAAAAAGAAGTCTTATCCAAGGTATATAAGAGCCTAGCCGAGCCAAGGCTTTATCACCTTGCTCTCACCTCGTCTCAAACAAGAACTCAGGTGCTCTTACTGCTTCAGGCTTGATGGCAGCTGTTGATTAGATTTGGTCTTAGACAAAGGCAGAACACCTTGAGGCCTATTTCCCACAGTGTTTCAGATAGCTCTTGGCTGAGGTTTGCAAGACATGATCATAACAAAGGGATTCCCCTGAGGTCCAGTTCAGAACCCAGAATTCCTTAGATTGTAGAAAGGCACAATGGTGCGTAACATAAACTGTATACAATGTAACACTCCTGCTGGGGTCTCAGGACAGCACTCTGTAATCAAATACATTCTTCTGCAACAGAACATGTGTGTGCCTGTCATCAATTTATAACCTCATAGCTCCAAATCTGCCCTTCTTTTCCATGCTTGGAGATACTGGAGCAGGATCCTGTAAATATTTCTCTGGCAGCTGGCACTGTGTTTAACTCTGTCAGTAGAGAGCACTAGAGGAACACAGCAGAATGAAGGGCTTCTCATCCTGGTTCCAGTGTACTTTCTTTTCCTTCTTGCTCTGTGGCACATGGCAGCAAATGGCTTATAGAACCATCCCTTCCTCCCCACACACAAAGGGGGCTGGGGCATTCAGAGGGTGGTGGCTTCCCAGTGAGTTTAGTGGCACCTCAGTAGGCAATTTCCTGCTTGCCAGCCTCGACCTGTAACTGTTTTGTTTTGTTTTGTTTTTTAAATATATGGAGTCTTGCCCTGTCACCCAAACTGGAGTACAGTGGTCGTGACCTCAGCTCACTGCAACCTCTGCCTCCCGGGTTCAAGCAATTCTCCTGCCTCAGCCTCCTGAGTACTGGGATTACAGGCACACGCCACCAAGCCCGGCTAATTTTTTGTATCTTTAGTAGAGACAGGGTTTCACCATGTTGGCCAGGCTGGTTTTGAACTCCTGACCTCGTGATCCACCTGCCTTGGACTCCCAAAGTGCTGGGAATACAGGCGTGAGCCACTGCGCCCGGGCTTTTTTTGTTTTTGTGAGACAGAGTCTTACTCTGTTGCTCAGGCTGGAGTACAGTGGCACAATCTCAGCTCACTGCAATCTCCGCCTCCCAGGTTCAAGAGATTCTCCTGCCTCAGCCTCCTGCAAGTAGCTGGGATTACAGGTGCATGCCACCACACCCAGCTAATTTGGGGGGTTGTTTGTTTGTTGAGATGGAGTTTTGCCCTTGTCACCCAGGCTGGAGTGCAATGGCGCAATCTCAGCTCACTGCAACCTCCGCCTCCTGGGTTCAAGCGATTTACCTGCTTCAGCTGCCCGAGTAGCTGGGATTACAGGCGTCCTCAACCACACCTGGGTAATTTTTTGTATTTTTAGTAGTGACAGGGTTTCACCATGTTGGTGAGACTGGTCTTGAACTCCTGACCTCAGGTGATCCACCCGCCTTGGCCTCCCAAAGTGCTGGGATTACAGGCGTGAGCCACCTTGCTGGGTCACAACCTGCTGTAACTCTTTTTTGGAGTCTTGCTCTGTCACCCAGGCTGGAGTGCAATAGTGCGATCTCAGCTCACCACAACCTCTGCCTCCTGGGTTCAAGCCAGTCTCCTGCCTCAGCCTCCCAAGTAGCTGGGATTACAGGTGCATACCACCACGCCCAGCTAATTTTTGTATTTTGAGTAGAGACAGGGTTTACACCATGTTGGCCAGGCTGGTCTTGAACTGCTGACCTCATGATCCACCCGCCTCAGCCCCCCAAAGTGCTGGGATTACAGGTGTTGGCCACCACGCCCTGCCTGACCTCCTGTAACTCTTAAGCAAACTTTGTGCGGTGGTCCACAACCAGCCTCTCTCCTGTGAGGTCTGAATCTCAGCCTAGGGGTGGGGGGCGGTGAATGAAGAGACTTCCAAGCTTGTTCCTTCCTTGGGCACTTGCTTAGCCCTAAAGTTATTGGCTATTCCCTGTAACTGCTAATTCTGTATTTATTTTATTATTATTTTTTTTAAGACAGGGTCTTGCAATGTCACCCAGGTGGGAGTGCAGTGGCACAATGATAGCTCACTGCAGCCATGAAGTCATGGGCTCAAGCAGTCCTCTCACCACAGCCTCCTGAGTAGCTGGGACCACAGGCACATGCCACCCCACACGCCTAATTATTTTTTTTTAGTTTTTGTAGACACGGAGTCTTGCCAGGTTGCCAGGCTGGTCCTGAACTCCTGACCTCAAGTGATCCTCCTGCCTCAGCCTCCCAAAGTGCTGGGATTACAGGCATGAGCCACTGTGCCCTGCCCTGTTTCTTTACAGTTGTCTTTGCCCCGTTTGTACTTAGTCCTCCATAATAATTCTTTATATTAAATTTTCCCAATGGAGTACATGGCGGAAGTGATGGGGTGTGAGTTCCAGGAGTAGATTATAAGAGTAATGTGGCTTCCTCTTTGCTCTCTTTCTCTCAGGTCGTTTACACTGGAGGAAGTGAGCTGCCGGGTCATAGGGACAATCAAGCAGTCCTGTGGATGGGTCCATGTGGTAAGGAACTAAGGCCATCTGCCAACAACTAGCACTAACTTGCCAGGCCTGTAAGTGAGCCGCCTTGGAAGTGGCTTCCCCGGCCCCATTCAATAGTCTTGACCTCATGAGAGACTCTGAGTCAGAACCACCCATCTAAGCCATTTCTGGATCCCTTACCCACAGAGACTATATGAGAGAATAATTTTTTTTTTTTTTTTGAGAGGGAGTTTTGCTCTTATTGCCCAGGCTGGAGTGCAGTGGTGTGATCTCAGCTCACTGCAACATCCGCTTCCCGGGTTCGAGCGATTCTCCTGCCTTAGCCTCCCCAGTAGCTGGAATTACAGGCCCCCACCACCACACCCGGCTGATTTTTTGTATTTTTAGTAAAGATGGGGTTTCACCATGTTGGCCATGGCTGGTGTCGAACTCCTGACCTCAGGTGATCCACCTGCCTCAGCCTCCCAAAGTGCTGGGATTACAGATGTGAGCCACCTCGCCCGGCCAAATATTCTTATTTTAAACTACTAAGTGTTGAGATAATCTGTTACACAACAATAGATAACTAATAAAGACACCAAAACAAGAGCTACTTCAAAATACTAGACTCAGGGAGACCACTTTTTTTTTTTTTT
>NW_012103299.1:2134059-2135128 GCF_000951045.1 Mandrillus leucophaeus | reverse complement strand
TGATCCGCCCGTCTCAGCCTCCCAAAGTGCTGGGATTACAGGCTTGAGTCACCGCACCCGGCCGGAGATTTCTTGACGAACTAGATTCTAGCTCCTAAAACACGGAATTTATGTGACTAAGGTTTCAGATATTAATCCCAATGGATTTTGTTTGTATATTCAGGTATGGCTTTGTGCTGATGGCCTTATTCTGCTTTCCCCCATCTGAATGGGAGTCATTTGCCTGCCTTCTGCCTTTTTTTTTCTCTGTACTCCAAGAGCTTTGTAACCAGTAGGGGCTCAGAATGACCGAACTTGGAGCAAAGTACATGTACAAGGAGTCTTGTCTATGTAGCAGAATGTTAAAATGAGACTCTTTCAATCTTGAGTGTCAGCTGTGGCACCAAAGCCGAAAACAGTAGAACCATTTTAATGCAAAGCCTTAGATCAAGTTGGAAGACCAACAAGCTTCCAAAGAAGGTTGTGAAAACACCAGTTCTGCCAGCTAATCAGCTCATCACCCACTTTGAGAGTGCACAGGAGAGGCTTGGAGACTGATTGCAGAGATGGGAGATGATTTAGAGAATTCTTCCCAGTGCTGCCCATATGTGCTTCAAGGGGCCTCCAGAGAACCACTCTGAGATACTGATGTATGTCCCCTAGAGTTTGGGGAACATAGGGACTGGTTCTTCATTCATGTCTGAAAAAGTAAGTCTGTTACACAAAAGGGGCGCAATCTAGACCCCAAGAGAGGGTTCTTGGATCTTGGGCAAGAAAGGATTTGGGCAAGTTCTTACAATGAAAGCAAGCTTATTAGAGGAGTAAAGAAACAAAAGAATGACTGTTCCATAGACAGAGCAGAGTATGAGGTGCTTGACTAAGTACACTTATAGTTAATTTTTGATTATATGTTAAATAAGGAGTGGATTATTCAGGAAAGGGACAGGGATTCCCTGGAATCGAGGGTTCCTCCCACTTTTTTTTTTTTTGAGACGGAGTTTCGCTCTTGTTGCCCAGGCTGGAGTGCAATGGCACGATCTCGGCTCACCACAACCTCTGCCTCCTGGGTTCAAGCGATTCTCCTGCCTCA
>NW_012103299.1:2128907-2133404 GCF_000951045.1 Mandrillus leucophaeus | reverse complement strand
TATCTCATTGTGGTTTTGATTTGCATTTCTCTGATGGCAAGTGATGATGAGCATTTTTTCATGTGTCTGTTGGCTGTATAAATGTCTTCTTTTGAGAAGAGTCTGTTCATATCCTTTGCCCACTTTTTGATGGAGTTGCTTGCTTTTTTGTTGTAAATTTGTTTGAGTTCTTTGTAGGTGCTGGATATTAGCTCTTTGTCAGATGAGTAGATTGCAAAAATTTTCTCCCATTCTATAGGTTGCCTGTTCACTCTGATGGCAGTTTCTTTTGCTGTGCAGAAGCTCTTTAGTTTAATTAGATCCTATTTGTCAATTTTGGCTTTTGTTGCTGTTGCTTTTGGTATTTTAGACATGAAGTCCTTACCCATGCCTATGGGTTGGCACAGCTGATCTCGAACTCCTGACCTCAGGTGATCCACCCACCTCAGCCTCCCAAAGTGCTGGGATTACAGACATGAACCACCGCACCCGGCCAGTGATTTTTATTTTTTATTTTTTTATATTGTCACTGGAGAAATTCATTTTCTCAATTTCTGGGGAGCATACCAAAATTGCTTTACTAATATTTACTAAATGACGATTAAGTATACCTGTGTAGTAGAGACAACCCTATATGCTTACCTACTTCATTTCCCTTTTTTGGGGTGTAAAGTTTTGAAAAGTACATTGTGCAGGCTCCCTTGCAGCTTCTAGGGCCAAGAGTGTAAGAACTGACCAGTGAACAATGAGCAGGAAGAATGTACTTCTGAGATTTGGCAGTGACTCACTGACGAGCCTCCCCTGTATGCCCACTCTTCCCCAGCAACGCTGGACACCACGAACTCCAGATGGTATAACTATAACATGGAGGGCTCATGGACTCAGATTGGACTTCCCATGAAAAAGATGTTTTAAGCCACCATGTTTCTAGGAAGTGGACACATAGTGTCAGTTTGCCCAAGCTGAGCTACATTTCCCTGAATTATTTTCCTCTGTGTTTCTGTTTAGAGCCACTAGAGAGACTGTCATGCAGGATTTGGAGCTTGGAGGTGAAGCATGAGTCATTCTGTAGCCCATATACATTGCTGGTGATAGGCTGACTCCCTGCTTGGTATGAGGTAGTGGCTTGGTCTGTTAATTGCTCTATCTTCCCTTGGAGCCTCCTTCAGCTCCTCTGATTCCTGGGCCATGTGTGTATTTCACTCTGTGACAATGGGCTCCAGCCTCTGCATGACACCCATATCACCCAGGTCAAAGGGGACAAGCACTCATGTAAGTTTCAGTCCCCCTGTCCTCATGGGCTTCCATTCATGCCAATGCCTGCTCCCTTCCACTTCATATCCATCTTCTCTAACTGATTCTAAGATCCAGCAGTGGCTGTGAAGACAATAGCCTTACAGGGACAGCTTAACTAGATTTACATTTATAGAAGGTCAACTCCTTGGAAAAAAAAAATCCCTTAATATACTCTTGTTGGTTCTAATTCTTTGGCTGAATTTTGGCTGATAGGCAGGGTTAATCTGCTACTGTGGCACAGCATATTCTTTTTTTGAGAGGGTCTTGCTCTGTTGCCCAGACTGGAGTATGGTGGGTGTGATCTCAGCTCACTGTGACCTCAACCTCCCAGTCTCAAGTGATTCTCCCACCTCAGCTTCCCCAGTAGCTGGGACTATAGGCGCACACTACTGGTCCTGGACAATTTTGTATTTTTTTTGTAGAGACGGGGTTTTCCCATATTGCCCAGGCTGGTCTTGTATTCTTGGGCTCAAGCAATCCTCCTGCCTCGGCCTCCCAAAGTGCTGGGATTACCTGGCCAGCATATTCTATTCTAATACAACTTGTCTCTACTCTTTCACTTGGAGGTATCTTATTTAACCTGATAAGCACTAACCCTTCAGTGATAGAGTTCTCCTGAGATCTGGTTGTTTAAGTGTGTGGCGCCTCCCCTCTCTCTTCCTCCTGCTCTGGCAGCGTAAGACACCTCCTCTCCCTTAGTCTTCTGCCATGACTGTAAGTTTCCTGAGACCTTCCCGGAAGCTGAGCAAATGCCAGCATCATGCTTCCTGCACAGCCTGCAGAACGGATGAGCCCATTAAACTTCTTTTCTTTATAAATTACCCAGTTTCAGGTATTTTTTTATAGCAGTGTGAGAATGGACTAATACAAGTACTAACATCTATAAAAATAAAACCTAAAAATAAAGTTGATGCAGAATTCCTTCTGTCTCATTTCAGCAACAAGTAATATTTATACACAGATATGTAAACTTTTAAAAATTATTTATTGGCTGGGCGCAGTGGCTCACACCTGTAATCCTAGCACTTTGGGAGGCTGAGGTGGGCGGATTACCTGAGGTCAGGAGTTCGAGACCAGCCAGGCCAACATGGTGAAACCCCATCTCTACTAAAAATACAAAAATTAGGCAGGCGTGGTGGCGCATGCCTGTAATCCCAGCTACTCAGGAGGCTGAGGCAGAAGAATTGCTTGAGCCCGAGAGATGGAGGTTGCAGTGAGCAGATACTGTGCCACTGCACACCAGCCTTGGTGGCAGAGGGAGACTCTGTCTAAAAAAAAAAAAAGAAAAAAGTTATTTATCAATGTAAAAGATGTAGCTCTAGTATAATTCTATGTCTATGTTTAATCATTGCCAAAATTTTAATTTTATTGCTTGATGTATAGTATTTAATAATGATTATAACAACTTGATCCAGGAGGACTTTTTGGCTAACATTTAGAGGCTGTGATCACAGAAAATGAGAATTACAACACAAAAGAAAATTGTGGCCAGGCACAGTGGCAGGCGGATCACTTGAGGCCAGAAGTTCGAGACCAGCCTGGCCAGCATGGCGAAACCCTGTGTCTACTAAAAATTCAAAAATTAACTGGATGTGGTGGCAGACGCCTGTAGTTCCAGCTACTCCAGAGGCTGAGGCAGGAGAATCGCTTGAACCCAGGAGGCAGAGGTTGCAGTGAGTCAAGATCATGCCACCGCCCTTCAGCCAAGGCAAGAGAGCGAGACTCTAGCTCAAAAAAAGAAAAAAAAAAAAAATTTTCAGACATAATAAATAATAGGATATTTAAAAATAGGATAAAAATATTTGGGGAAAATGGAATGAAAATATAAGTTCAGGGACAAAAAAAGAATGGTATAAGATTTCCACCTGGCCAGGCACAGTGGCTCATGCTTGTAATCCCAGCACTTTGGGAGGCCAAGGCAGGTGGATCACCTGAAGTTGGGAGTTTGAGATCAGCCTGGCCAACATGTTGAAACCCCACCTCTACTAAAACTACAAAAAAAAGATTTCCACCTATTACAAAAGAACTTTTTATATCATTTTAAAAGAACAATGACAAAATTGCTATTACATTTAGATTTCATTGTGAAGATAATGGAACAATTTTATTTTTAAGTGTCAATACTTATAAATATGCAGAATGTTATATTATTTTCAATGATTTAAATTTATGCTGAAACATTTTATATGTCAATTTAAGAAATGAGGAATTACATAATTTTCTAATTTCTTCTGGGGGTACATAAACACAAAAGGTTAAAGATCACTACTCTAGAGCACTATGGTGACTACAGAAAGGGCCTGGTACTCTGAGGGCCAGAAGCTCAAGTTTGCCGTGTCGAATAAGACTAAACATCTGCCAAGAATTTCTGGTCATAGATGTGAAAGAATTGGACTTGAAAAATACCTCCCCTCAGCTGGGTGCGGTGGCTCATGCCTATAACCCCAGCACTTTGGGAGGCCGAGGCGGGTGGATCACTTGAGGTCAGGAGTTCAAGACCAGCCTGACCAACATGGAGAAACCCCATCTCTACTAAAAATACAAAAAATTACCCGGGCATGGTGGTACATGCTTGTAATCCCAGCTGCTTGCGGGGCTGAGGCAAGAGAATCACTTGAACCCAGGAGGCGGAGGTTCTCTATGTTTAGATATACAAATTCTTACCATTGTGTTACAATTACCTCCACTATTCAGGACAGTGACATGCTGTACAGGTTTGTAGCCTAGCAACTATAGGCTGTACCCCAGAGGTTTCTCATCTTTTGGCTTCCCTGGGCCACACGTGAAATACACGAACACTAACAATAGCTAATGAGCTTAAAAAAAAAAAAGAAAGAAAGAAAAGAAAATCACCAGGAAATCTCATACTGTTTTTTAAGTTTATGAATTTGTGTTGGGCAGCTTTCAAAGCTGTCCTGGGCCACATGCGGCCTGCAGGCCACGGGTTGGACAAGCTTGCTGTACCATGTCATCTAGGTATGTAGTAGGCAATACCATCGAGGTTTGTGTAAGCGCACTCTATGATGTTCATACAATGATGAAATTCCCAAATGATGTGCATCTCAGAATGTATTCCTGTCATTAAGTGACACATAACTGTACTGATAAATTTATCCTAAGGAATATCATAAATATTTCTAAATATCCTATTCTGAAGAAACAAGGTAGTGGAAAGTCGGCAAAAGGAGGACGTGGTCTGGAGATTTCTTTTTTTTTTTTTTT
>NW_012103299.1:2121934-2123407 GCF_000951045.1 Mandrillus leucophaeus | reverse complement strand
TGTTTTGTTTTGTTTTTTGAGACAGAGTTTCACTCTTGTCGCCCAGGCTGGAGTGCAATGGCACGACCTCCACTCGTCACAACCTTCACCTCCCAGGTTCAAGCGATTCTCCTACTTCAGCCTCCCAAGTAGCTGAGATTACAGGCATGTGCCACCATGCCAGCTAATCTTTTGTATTTTTAATAGAGACAGGGTTTCTCCGTGTTGGTCAGGCTGGTTTCGAATTCCCCACCTCAGGTGATCCACCCACCTCAGCCTCCCAAAGTGCTGGAATTACAGGCGTGAGCCACCGTGCCGGGCCAGGAGGTGTATTTTTTAATTTGTATTTTTTATTGTTGTATTGTTGCTGTTGGCAGTATTTTTTATGTGTGGGTGGAGGCAGATCCTGAGGATGCAGAGGGCTGACTGTAGTTGGTATGGGACATTAGAAAGGAGAGCACCTGAGGCCAGGTGCGGTGGCTCAGGCCTGTAATCCCAACACTGTGGGAGGCCAAGGCGGGTGGATCATGAGGTCGGGGGATCGAGACCATCCTAGCTAACATGGTGAAACCCCGTCTCTTCTAAAAATACCCAAAAAAATCAGCCAGGTTTGGTGGTGGGCACCTGTAGTCCCAGCTACTCGGGAGGCTGAGGCAGGAGAATGACGTTAACCTAAGAGACAGAGCTTTCAGTGAGCGGAGATCACACCACTGTACTCCAGCCTGGGCGACAGAGCAAGACTCCATCTCAAAAAAAAAAAGAGCACCTGAAAGCCAGGAAGGAGGAATTTATAAACAGGGATCTGGGTGGAACATTAACAGTGTCTGTTACAGATCATGCCATGCACTGCTCAGGTTTCCTCACATCAGGTCTCCTCACATCTTACATTAACTTCGTTCTGTCACAATTTCTAGCACAAAACTTAGAGGAGGAGGATAGAGGGATGAGCTTCAGCCCTGGCTGCCGCAGTGATCTCAGGCTATACATAATCATATTCATCATCTTCCTCTCTGAGTGTTCTAGGTTCCTCACACCCTTGACTTAACACTTCTGCTATTCTTGATGGCTTGTCTTATAGGATGTCCCACACCTTCATCCTGAGGGATGTGAGGCTTAGGATCCTCACGCCCGTATCCAGCTGGGATTGCTGTAATTGGCCATTCACCATTACAACCATCATGGGAGCCAGGTGCAATGGCTCACACCTATAATCATAGTACTTTTGGAGGCCAAGGTGGGAGGGTTACTTGAACCCAGAAGTTTGAGACCAGCCTAGGCAATATGATGAGACCTGCTCCCTACAAAAAAATTTTACAATTAGCCGGGCGTGTGCCTATAGTCCTAGCTACTTGGGAGAGTGAAGTGGGAGGATCGCTTGAGCCCAGGAGTTTGAGGCTGCAGTGAGTTATGAATGAGTTATGATTGCACAATTCCAGCCTGGGCAACAGAGTGAGACCCTGTCTCTTAAAAAACAGACAAAACTGGCCGGGCGCA
>NW_012103299.1:2118085-2119989 GCF_000951045.1 Mandrillus leucophaeus | reverse complement strand
GAGTTTCGCTCTTGTTGCCCAGGCTGGAGTGCAATGGCACGATCTCGGCTCACCACAACCTCTGCCTCCTGGGTTCAAGCGATTCTCCTGCCTCAGCCTCCAGAGTAGCTGGGATTACAGGCATGTACCACCACACCTGGCTGATTTTGTATTTTTAGTAGAGACAGGGTTTCTCCATGTTGGTCAGGCTGGTCTCAACTCCCAACCTCAGGTGATCTGCCTGCCTCAGCCTCCCAAAGTGTTGGGATTACAGGTGTGAGCCTGTAATGCCCAGCCCCTCCCACTTTTAGACCATATAGGGTAATTTCTGGATGTTACCATGGCATTTGTAAACTGTCATGGTACTGGTAGGAGTGTCTTTCAGCATGCTAATACATAATAATTTGTGTATAATGAGCAGTGAGGATGACTGGAGGTTGCTTTCGTCACCATGTTGGGTTTGGCAGGTCTTGGCCAGCTTCATCATTGCATCCTATTGTATCAGCAGGGTCTTCATGACCTGTATCTTGCCCTGCTGACCTCCTGTCTCATCCTGTGACTAAGAATGCCTCACCTCTTAGGAATGCAACACAGCAGGTCTCATCTTTATTTTAGCCATCCCCTATTCAAGATGGAGTCGTTCTGGTTCGAACACCTCTGACAAGTCTGTGGGCCAAAGGCTGAGTGAGAACATTGTGTGACATGAGAGGAAAAGGACGTATCCTGGGAAGGCCTGGACTTCCAAGTTTCTGAGGGACAAAGATGCATGTTTTGTGTAGACCAGTTATGGATTCCACAACAAGACCGTCCTGAAATAGTGACTGACCAAGAGGATCACATGGAGGGGCAAGGTGATCCAAACAAGTGTTCTCTGAGGCGTACAAGGGGAAGAGACTTCAGTCAGCTATCCAGAGGAGGTGTCTTTTCTCTCCAGGAACAAGAGTAACCCCCAAAAGTGTTCCGTAAGAGAAGATACCGGCATTTGACATGTAACAACTAAAAGATAAAGGTGCCAGATTATAACTGGTCAAGTCAAGACATTTTCTTCCCTGCCTGGGGTTGGGTTCCCCAGAAGCAGACTGTGAGATGAGGATATTGTATAAGGGCTTCAGTGCTCCCAGGAGAAACCCACAGGGTGAGGGGGGAAGCCAGAAAGGAAAAGGGAAAAAGCTAAGAAGAATTGCAGTGTAGGGCAGAATTCCACAAAGGGGAGCTTGAGCCTGATCCTGCGTAGGTGCTCCAGAATGGAAGTTTGGCCTGAAGCAAGATTGGTCAGTCAATTCCCAGGCAGTTCTGGCCCTCTGTGCCTTCAGGCAACCTCCAAATGGAGAGTAAAGTCTTTCCGGGCTGGGCACGGTGGCTCACACCTGTAATCCCAGCACTTTGGGAGGCCGAGGCAGGCAGATCACCTGGGGTTAGGAGTTCAAGACCAGCCAACATGGGGAAACCCGTCTCTACTAAGAATACAAAAATTAGGCTGGACATGGTGGCTAACGCCTGTAATTCCAGCACTTTGGGAAGCTGAGGCAGGCGGATCATGAGGTCAGGAGATTGAGACCATCCTGGTTAACACGATGAAACCCCGTCTCTACAAAAAAAAATACAAAAAATTAGCCGAGTGTGGTGGCGGGTGCCTTAGTCCCAGCTACCGGGAGCCTGAGGCAGGAGAATGGCATGAACCCGGGAGGCGGAGCTTGCAGTGAGCTGAGATTGAGCCACTGCACTCCAACCTGGGCAACAGAACGAGACTCTGTGTCAAAAATAATAATAATAATAATAATAATAATAATAATACAAAAATTAGCCAGGCATGGTGGCAGGTGCCTGTAATCTCAGCTACTCAGGAGGCCGAGGCAGGAGAATCACTTGAACCTGGGAAGCGGAGGTTGCAGTGAACCGAGATTATGCCACTGCACTCCAACCTG
>NW_012103299.1:2103229-2115650 GCF_000951045.1 Mandrillus leucophaeus | reverse complement strand
AAAAAAAAAAAAAAAAAAAAAAAAAAAAACACAAAACCGCCGTGGGAGTACTAGGCTCATGAAGGCTAGTACCACTAAGGGAACATACCTTTACCTCAGTCCCAGCCTCACTCATAGCCCCTCTTCAACTTTCATAACGATGTATCTCATCCACCTGGGCTTCTCTATGAGACCCTTCTGTTCTATTTCTGCCTCATTTCCCTTCAGCAGTCTCCATGTCTGTATTGATTTCCCATCACTACTGCAACAAATTACCTAGAACTTGGTGGCTTAAAACAACAGAAATTGGCCGGGTGCAGTGGCTCACGTCTGTAATCCCAGCACTTTGGGAGGCCTAGGCGGGCTGATACCTGAGCTCAGGAGTTCGAGACCAGCCTGGCCAACATAATGAAAACCCATCTCTACTAAAAATAACCAAAAATGAGTTAGACATGGTGGCGCATGCCTGTAATCCCAGCTACTCGGGAGGCTGAGGCAGGAGAATCGCTTGAACCCAGGAGGCAGAGGATGCAGTGAGCCAAGATCTTACCACTGCACTCAAGCCTGGGTGACACAGTGAGACTCCATTTCAAAAAACAACAGCCGAAATGTACCATCTGGAGACCAGAAGTCTGAAATCAAGGTGTGGGAAGGGCCATACACCCTCCAAGGGTTCTAAATGAGAGTGCTTGCATCTTTTTTTTTTTTTCTTTTTTGAGATGGAAACTCACTTTGTCAACCAGGCTGGAGTGCAGTGGGGAGATTTCAGCTCAGTGCAACCTCCACCTTCCGGGTTCAGGCAATTCTCCTGTCTCAGCTTCCCAAGTAGCTAGAACTACACGTGTGCACCACCACACCTGGCTAATTTTTGTATTTTTAGTACACAGATGGGAGTTTCACCATGTTGGCCAGGCTGGTCTCAAACTCCTGGCCTCAGATGACCGACCTGCCTCAGCCTCCTAAAGTGCTGGGATTACAGATGTGAGCCACCACGCCCACCCTTCTTTTCTTTTTTTAAATTGTGATAAAATACACATAACATTTATCATTTTAGCCATTTTCAATGTACAGCTCAGTGGCGTTAAGTATATTCACATTGTTGTGCAACCATCACCACCACCCATCTCCAACAGTTTCTTCATTTTCCCAAACAGAAACTTTGTGCCCATCAAATAATAACTCCTCGTTTCCCTCTCCATCCCCTGCCCGCTCCCAACTTTTGGCAAGTACCATTCTGTCTCTATGAATTTGACTACTCTAGGTATCTCATTAAGTGGAATCATACATCATTTGTCCTTTTGTGACTGGCTTATGTCATTTAGTATAATATCCTCACCGTCCATTCATGTTGTAGCATGTTTGAGGCAGGGTCTCACTCTGTTGCCCAGACTGGAGTGCAGTGGTGCAATCTCAGCTCACTGCAACCTCCACCTCCTGGGCTCAAGCGATCCTCCCACTTTAGCCTCCCGAGTAGCTGGGACTACCATCACACCCCACCACCTCCAGCTAATTTTTGTAGAGATGGGATTTCACCATGTTGCCCAGGCTGGTCTTGAACTCCCAGGCTCAAGCAATCCACCCACCTCAGCCTCCCAAAGTGCTGGGATTACAGGTGTGAGGCACTACACCTGGCCAGAATTTCCTTTCTTCTTAAAGACTGAACAATATTTCACTGGATTGACCTGCCACATTTTGTCTGTTATCCATCAACGGACACTCAGGTTGCTTGCCGCTTTTGGCTATTGTGAATAATGCTGCAATGAACATGGGTGTACAAATATCTCTTTGAATCCCTACTTCCAGGAGAATCACCTGAACCCAAGAAGTTCAAGGAGATTGCTGTGAGGTGAGATCGTGCCACTGCACTCCAACCAGGGCAACAGAGCGAGACTCCATCTCAAAAAAAAGAATTAACATTGTAACATTTCACCTAAAACATAGACACCCTGCAACTATATGTATCCATTTATCCTTTCCCATCTTTTATGCCATAGATGTCATATGTATTATATCTACATACATTATAAAACTCAGAAGACAAAGTTATACTTTTTGCTTTAAACTGTATTGAAAGGAAAAAATAGTCTTTTATATTTACCCAGTTGTTTACCATTTTCGATGCTCTATTCTTTCCTGAATATCCGATTTTCCATCTGGTATCATTTCCTTTCATTCTGAAGAACTTCCTGTAGCATTTTTTTGCAAGGCACTACTGCTGGCAATTAATTCTTTTGTTTTTCTTTTATATGAAACTGTCTTTATTTTGTTATCCTTCTTGAAGGATACTTTCGCTGGATTTAGAAGTTTTTCTTTCAACACTTTATAGATGATGGTCTTCTGTTGTATTCATTTCCTGGGCTACCATAAGAAATTACTACAGGCCAGGCGTGGTGGCTCATGCCTGTAATCCCAGCACTTTAGGAGGCCAAGGCATGTGGATCACGAGGTCAAGAGTTCAAGGCCAGCCTGGTCAAGATGGTGAAACCCTGTCTCTACTAAAAATACAAAAATTTAGCCCGGCGTGGTGGTGGGCTCCTGTAATCCCAGCTACTTGGGAGGCTGAAGCAGAGAATTGCTTGAACCTGGGAGGCAGAGGTTACAGTGAACCGGGATCATGCCACTGCACTCCAGCCTGGGCGACAGAGCAAGACTCCATCTCAAATAAAAAAAGAAATCACCACAAACTTGGTGACTTAGAAAAACATAAATTTATTCTCCCACAGTTCTAGAGACCAGAAGTTTAAAACCTAGGCCAGGTGCAGTGACTCATGCTTGTAATCTCAGCACCAAGGCCTTGTAATTCCAGGCCGAGGCAGGCAGATCCTTGCACCCAGGAGTTTGAGACCACCCTGGCCAACATGGCGAAACCCGGGCTCTACCAAAAATACAAAAAGTTACCCGGGTGTGACGACATGTGCCTGTGTTTCCAGCTACTCAGGAGGCTGAGGTGGTAGGATCACTTGAGCCGGGGAGGCAGAGGTTGCAGTGAGCCAAGATTGCACCACTGTACTCCAGCCTGGGTGAGAGAGTGAGACCACATCTCAAAAAAAAAGCGCAGGTAAGGCCACACTCTGTCCAGAGGCTCTAGGGAAGAACCCTTTCTTGCCTTTTCAGCCTCTGGTGGCTCTAGGTGTTCCCTGGTTTTTGGCTTCATAAGTCTAACCTCTGCCTCCTTCACACAGCCTTCTGTTTTGTGTCTGTGTCTTCTCCCTTAAGCCTTGGTATTTCTCCTCTTACTTATAAGTATACTTGTCATGGGAGCTAGGGCCTGACTGGTTCATCCAGAATGCTTTCATCTCAAGATCTTTAACTCAATCAAACCTGCAAAGAACCTTTTTCCAAATAAAGTCGTATTCACAGCTACCAGGGTTATGATTTCATTGTATCTTTTTGTTGGCGGGGGGCAGTCACTATTCAACCTATTACATGTCTTCTGGCCTGTATTCTTTTTTTTTTTTTTTTTTTTTTGAGATGGAGTCTCACACTTTCACCCGAACTGGTGTGCAGTGGCACGATCTCAGCTCACTGCAACCTCCGCCTCCTGGATTCAAGTGATTCTCCTGCCTCAGCCTCCTGAGTAGCTAGGATTACAGGTGCCCACCACCACACCCAGCTAATGTTTTGTATTTTCAGTAGAGATGGAGTTTTACTTTGTTGGCCAGGCTGTTTTTGAACTCCTGACCTCGTGATCTGCCCGCCTTGGCCTTCCAAAGTGCTGGGATTACAGGCGTAAGCCACTGTGCCCAGCATTTTGTTTTTTGTTTTTTTGTTTTTTGTTGTTTTTTTTTGTTTTTTTTTTGTTTTTTTTTTGAGATGGGGTCTGGCTCTGTAACCCAGGCTGCAGTATAGTGGCAATATGTCAGCTCACTACAACCTCCGCCTCCTGGGTTCAAGCGATCCTCCCACATCAGCCTCCCAAGTAGCTGGGACTATAGGCACATACCACCACACCTGGCTAATTTTTGTATTTTTTGTAGAGACAGAGTTTCACTATGTTGCCCAGGCTGGTCTTGAACCCCTGAGCTCAAGAGATCTGCCCAGCCTGACCTCCCAAAGTGCCAGGATTACAGGCATGGCCACCAAGCCCTGCGTGGCCACCAAGCCTGACAGGGTCTCACTCTGTCACCTAGGCTGTAGTGCAGTGACATAATCACAGCTTACTGCAGCCTCGACATCCCAGGCTCAATGGATCCTCCTATCTCAACCTTCCAAGCTGGGACTATAGGGCACACCACCATACCTGGCTAATTTTTGTATTTTTTGTAGAGATGGAGTTTGCCATGTTGACCAGACTGCTCTCAAACTCCTGGACTCAAGCAATCCTCCTACCTCAGCCTCCCAAAGTGCTGGGATTACAGGCATGAGCCACAGTGTCTGGCTGGCCTTCATTCTTTCCCGTGAGAAGTCAGTAGTCGTTAGAGTTGGTGTTCTCCTCTATCTGTCATTTTTCTATGGATGCCTTCAAGATTTTCTTTTTATTTTTGCTTTTAGCAATTTGACTATAATGTGTGTAGGCATGGTTTTCTTCACATTTGTTCTGCTTAGCAGTTGTTAACCTTGAATCTATAAATTGATGTCGTCACAAATTTGGGGCAATGTCAGTTATTCAAATATTTTTCATCCCTATCCTCTCTCTCGCTTCTCTTTCTGGCTATTGTCTCATAGGTCCTTTTCCCATCTTTTTTCCCTCCCTCCTGTAGATAAGATAGTTTCTTTTATTGACTCCTCTATCACCTCCTTTGTGCTATTAACCTTATCCAGTGAAGTTTTAAATTTTAGATATTGTGTTTTTTCCAATTCTAGAATTTCTTTCTTCTTTTTTCTTTTTTTTCGAGGCGGAGTCTCGCTCTTGTTGCCCAGGCTGGAGTGCAGTGGCACAATCTCAGCTCACTGCAACGTCTGCCTCCTGAGTTCAAATGATTCTCCTGCCTCAGCCTCCCAAGTAGCTGAGATTACAGGCACGCACCACCACGCCCAGCTAGTTTTGTATTTTTAGTAGAGACAGGGTTTCATCACATTGATCAGGCTGGTCACAAACTCCTGACCTCATGTGATCCACCTACCTTGGCCTCTGAAAGTGCCGGGATTATAGGCGTGAGCCACTGCGCCTGGCCCAATTCTAGAATTTCTATTTGGCTGTTTTCTGTAGCCTCTGTTTTTCTGCTGTGATCTCATCACTTTTCGTGTATTGCAAACCTGTTTTTCTTTATATCAGTGAGCATAATTGTAATAACCTCTTTAAAATTCTATTTGCAAATTTCAAAATCTGGGTCATCTCAGAATTGGTCTCCATGGACTATCTTTTCTCTAGAGAATGGGTCACATTTTTTCTTTGTATTATAAGTAATTGCAGACTGCATCCTGCATATTCTCAAAGTCATGTTGTAGAGACTGGATTCTGTTGTTTCTCTGAAGAGTGTTGGTTGGTTTTTTTGGTTTTTGTTTTGTTTCATTTGAACAGGCAGTTAACGTGGTTGGATTCAAATTGCAAAGTCCGTCTCCTGGGAATCAGGTCAAATCTCAGTTCAGTTATTTTATCCTTAGCCAAGCTACTTGCAGTTGGCCCTGTAAGTGCATAGTTCAGGGGTCAACTAGAGTTTGTGCAAAGTTTATACACAGTTTGGGGCTTCTCTCTGACTCCTTTCTTTCTGGGATATCCCTCCCCACTTTGCATTAGCATAGTTGTTCCTTAAGTTTGTTCTCTGGTTTTATAGGCCAGAAAGACTGAGAATTTTCTATCATAGTTTTAGCTACCTTGCACAGCACCAACTGCTTCCTGCCCTTAGGCTAAAAGTCACAAAAATGGGAAACTCATATTGTGCTGTTCTCCTCTTTCAGTTTTAACTGCCTTCTGGGATATGCTCATTGGTTCACTCTCCAGTGTCTTCAGGTAGTTTTGTTCTTGCTTGTGTTTTCTTGTTGCATTTGGTCCAGAGTTTACTGTTGTTCGTGGTACAACTGTATGTCAGATTTACCCATTACTTTGCTACACTGGAATATACTCGAGTTTTTTCCTCACTCATTAGTTGGATGTAGAGAACCCCCCTCCTTCAATGAGGCCATAGCCATCAGCTGAAGAGAGGCATTAGTGGGGCTCAAAGCTGGTAGCCTGCTAAGTTAGCCAGTAAATGGGTTGGAGCAATATTCCCAAGTGTAGAATGTGCTGTCTCTAAAGCCAGAAGAGGCCTCTGCCAGCACTGCGCTTCTTAATGTTATAAGCTTCATTCTGCAGCAATAATTACTATACCCTAAAGGGGATGTCCTGGCATGGCATGCCCCAGACCATTAAACACTTCTTTATTTTTATTATTATTAATATGTATTTATTTATTTAGAGACAGGATTTCACCCTGTCACCCAGGCTGGAGTGCAATGGTGTGATCATGACTCACTGCAGCCTCGAACTCCTGGGCACAAGTAATCCTGCCACTTCAGCCTCCCAAGTAGCTGGCACTACAGGAACGTGACACCATGCCCAGCTAATTTTTTTTTTAATAGATGGGGATCCCCCCACCATGTTGCCTAGGCTGGTCTTGAAGTCCTGAGCTCAAGCAATCTTCCTACCTCAGCCTCCCAAAGTACTGGCATGAGCGACCACACCCGACTGTTAGGTGCTTCAAAACTACACTGGTCAGCCAGGCATGGCAGCTCACATGCTTTGAGAGGCTGAGGCGGGTGGATCACTTGAGGCCAAGAGTTCAAGACCAGCCTGGCCAACATGGCAAAACCTTGTCTCTACTAAAAATACAAATATTAGCCAGGTATGGTGGTGCATGCCTATAATCCCAGCTACTCCGGAGGCCAAAATGGGAGGATCACTTGAGCCTGAGCGGCGGAGGTTGCAGTGAGCCAAGATTGCTCTGCTGCACTCCAGCCTGAGTGACACAGCGCAACTGTCAAAAAAAAAGAAAACAGAACAAAACAAAATTTTAAAAAACCTCCACTGATATAGCAAGGTTTTTATCTCCCTACCTCTGGAGCACATAATCTTACTGGGACATCTGCAGTAATTGCCACTTACTGTGCATCAGGTTCAGTTAATGTAATGTGTTAATATAGTGAACCAATGTAATGTTACATTGAGGCTCCAGGAAATCAAGTCTTTATTGGACTATGTTTTGACGGAACAGGGGAGTTAACAGGACAATCTTGAAGCAAGATGTAAATTATACCGTTGTCCATCCCAGGTAAATGCAAACTGTTTCTGACCTTCCTTTCTGGTAGATATTATAAGGTACACATTTATTCGATCAATAGATATGTAACATGTAAGAGAGATTATTTGCTTCATTCTAGTACAGGTTAAACATTACAAATTGAAAAATACAAAATTCAAAACACTCTAAAATCTGAAACTTTTGAGGGCACTGCTATAACACTCAAAGGAAGTGCTCATTGGAGCAATTCAGATTTTGGATATTTGGATTTGGGATGCTCAAATGGTAAGTATAATGCAAATGTTCCAAAACCCCAAGAAATGAAAACTACAAAACATTTCTATTCCCTGGCATTTTGGATAAGTGATAACCAACCTGTATAGATAGCATATTCAGCACAGCAATTACAGTGCCCCTGTTAAGCGGTAACTTAACAGCTACCGCTTAGTTAATTTTGTAATATAGTTCACTGTCATCTGCCACAATCTAGCTGATTTTGCAAAGTCTAGAGTGGGAGATTAAAATGGAAAATAATGAGTACTACCACCCTCGCTTCCTTTCAGTCTTTTAAGTTTAGCATACTGTTCTACCCATGAGGCAGTGTTGTTTTTGATTTACTATCTTAGCCAGATTTATGGATAGTGAAGTGGGATAGGGAAGAGCAATTCATGGGCTTTCACTGGGCCTTTCTTACTACAATAGTCTTTGTTCCATAGGTTATAGAACTAATGCAAAGTTTCTCCCAGATGCTAGGTATATACAACCTGATTATACATTTGGGTACCAAGTGTATGAGTCCATTCTCACACTGCTATAAAGAACTGCCCAAGACTAGGTAAGTTCTAAATGAAAGAGGTTTAATTGACTCACAGTTCTGCAGGGCTGGGAAAGCCTCAAGAAACTTACAATCATGGCAGAAGGGGAAACAAACACATCCTTCTTCACATGGCAGTAGGAAGTAGAAGTGCTGAGCAAAGGGGGCAAAGCCCCTTATAAAACCATTAGGTCTCATGAGAACTCACTCTGATAACAGCATGGGGGTAACTACCCCATCATTCAATTACCTCCCACCAGGTCTCTCCTACAATACATGGGGATTATGGGAACCACAATTCAAGATGAGATTTGAGTGGGGACACAGCCAAACCGTATCGTTCCACCACTCCCAAATCTCGTGTCCTCACATTTCAAAACACGATCATGCCTTTTCAACAGTCCCCCAAAGTCTTATCTCATTGCAGCATTAACTAAAAAGTCCAAGTCCGCAGTCTCATCTGAGACAAGGCAAGCCCTTCCACCTATGAGCCTGTAAAATGGAAAGAAATTGGTACAGGGGGTATAGGCATTGGGTAAATACACCCATTCCAAGTGGGAGAAATTGGCCAAAACAAAGAAGCTGCAGGCCCCATACAAGTCCAAAATCCAATTGGTCAGTCCTTAAACTTCAAAGTTCCAAAATCATCTCTTTGACTCCATGTCTCACATCCAAGTCATGCTGATGCAAGAGGTGGGCTCCCATGGCCTTGGGAAGCTCTGCCCCTGTGGCTTTGCAGGGTACAGCCCCCCTCCTGGCTGCTTTCATGGGCTGGCATTGAGTGTCTGCAGCTTTTCCAGGCACACAGTGCAAGCTGTCAGTGGATCTACCATTCTGGGGTCTGGAGGACGGTGGCCCTCTTCTCACAGCTCCACTAGCAGTACCCCAGTGGAGACTCTGTTTGGGGGCTCTGACTCCACATTTCCCTTGTGCAATGCCCCAGCAGAAGTTCTCCATGAGGGCTCTACCCCTGCAGTAAACTTCTGCCAGGACATCCAGGCATTTCCATAAATCCTTTGAAATCTAGGCAGAGGTTTCCAATCCTTAATTCTTGACTTCTGTGCACCCACAGGCCAACACCACATGTAAGACACCAAGGACTAGAGCTTGAACCCTCTGAAGTAATGGCCTGAGCTGTACATGGGCCCCTTTTAGACACAGCTGAAGCCAGAGCAGCTTGGGATACAGGGTACCATGTCCCAAGGCTGCACAGAGCAGGGGACCCTGGGCCCAGCCCATGAAACCATTTTTTTCTCCTAGGCCTCCAGGACTGTGATGGGAGGGGCTGTTGTGAAGATCTCAGACAAGCCCTCGAGACATTTTCTTCATTGTTTTGATGATTAACATTCGGCTCCTCATTACTTATGCAAATTTCTACAGTGGGCTTAAGTTTCTCCCCAGAAAATGGGTATTTTTCTTTTTTTTTTTTTTTTTTTTTTGAGACGGAGTCTCACTCTGTCGCCCAGGCTGGAGTGCAGTGGCGCAATCTCCACTCACTGCAAGTTCCGTCGCCTCCTAGGTTCACGCCATTCTCCTGCCTCAGCCTCCCGAGAAGCTAGGACTACAGGGGCCCGCCACCACACCCAGCTAATTTTTTTGTATTTTTAGTAGAGACAGGGTTTCACCATATTCGCCAGGATGGTTTTGATCTCCTGATCTCGTGATCAGCCTGCCTGGGCCTCCCAAAGTGCTGGGATTACAGGCATGAGTCACCACGCCCGGCCAGTATTTCTTTTTCTATTACATCATCAGACTGCAAATTTTCCAAGCTTTTTTGCTCTGCTTTCTCTTGAACAGTTTGCTACTGAGAAATTTCTTGCGCCAGATACCCTAGATCACCTCTCTCAAGTTCAAGTTCCACTCTAGGCTGGGGGTAATATGCCACCAGTCTTTTTACTAAGACATAGCAAGAATCACCTTTATTCCAGTTCCCAACACATTTGTCATCTTCATCTGAGATCACTTCAGCTTGGACTCCATTGTCCATATCATTATCAGCATTTTGGTCAAAGCCATTCAACAGGTCTCTAGGAAGTTCCAAACTTTCCCCCATCTTCTCGTCTTCTGAGCCCTCTAAATCTCTAGGAAGTTCCAAACTTTCCCACATTTTCCTGTCTTCTTCTGAGCCCTCTAAACTGTTCCAACCTCTGCCTGTTACCCAGTTCCAAAGTCACTTCCACATTTTTGGGTATCTTTATAGCAGTACCTCAGTCTCTGTTGTACCAATTTACTTATTTATCTGTTCTCACACTCCTACAAAGAATTGCCCGAGACTGGGTAAGTTATGAAGGAAAGTAATTTAATTGACTCACAGTTCCACAGGACTAGGGAAGCCTCAGGAAACTTAGAATCATGGCAGGTCCTTCTTCACATGACTTCACTTGGTTCTCAAGTGCATCTTCCCAGGTATCCCCATCCAAGTCTCAGGGTTCCATTTCTCCCCTATCAGGGGCCTGATTTTCATGGAGAAAACTTACTGGGACTACAAAGTTACCCATTGCTGAAGTTCTGCTACTTTTACAATACAATACAGTCCTATGCCTGGACTTCACATGGCACATGTCCTTCTTCTCAAGGAGAAGTGCCAAGCAAAGTGGGCAAAGCACCTTATAAAACTGTCAGATATCATAAGAACTCACTATCACAAGAACAATATGGGGGTAACTGTCCCCATGATTCAATTACCTCCCACCAGGTCCCTCCCATGACACATGGGGATTATGGGAGCTACAATTCAAGATAAGATTTGGGTGAGGACACCCAAATCATCAAGAAAATGATTAACAGGTGTTATCTGTGAAGTCTTATGGACCCATTGTAAGAAAGACCTGGGTCAGGACTACATTCATGTCTGACCTGTAGAATCCCTACTCTAATGATGAGTCTTTGATGGTGCTTTAGTTTTGGAACTTTTGATCTCCTTAGCACTCTGTCATGGTAGTTCCAGCATATTACCTCATTTAACACAGGCCATTATTTTTTCCAAGTACCTAAACACTATTCCTCTGTTAATTCTAACTTCAAGACTCCTTGTCAGGCTGTTGAATATTGAGTTGTGGAAGGGTATCCCCATATCAGCAAACACTCCTTTAGCCAGATAAATATTCTACCACCCCAATTTCTGTTTCAGCATCCTCAAGGTACATTTGTAAGCAAGCACTCCCTATTCTTGCTGATACATACTAGTCTGGTCCTATGGATCCTTTGGTGAATAATCCTTTTCTACCCTTAGCAGAGCCAGCACTTCCCCAGGTGGGTCATGCTGAGACTTAACCCTAGTTGTTTGCCTACTGTCCAGGAGGGGTGTGGAGGAAGATCTTGAGGAAGGCAGATACTGTTTTGCAGGTTATCTGCCTCAGTTCAGGCCCCTGCACAGTTTCTGCAAGGAAGGGGCTGCTATCGTCCTCTAACAAGGGGGAATGTTTGCCCAGAATGTTCAAGGGAATCTAAGAGTTAAATGTTCTCAAGTGTGTCTTCCCAGGTGTCCCCATCCAAGTCTCAGGGTTCCATTTCTCCCTTATCAGGGGCCTGATTTTCATGGAGAAAATGTACTAGGACTACAGAGTTAGCCATTGCTGAAGTTCTGCTACTCTTACAATACAATACAGTCCTATGCCTGGTCTTCAGCACAGTTTGCTTTCCAGCTACAGTATATGGCAGTTTTTTTTTTTTTTAGATGGAGTCTTGCTCCCTTATCAGGGAAACCAGCTCCCAATATTTCAATGTAGGTCCTTTCTATTTTCCCTAAGTTTTGGCCGGTCTGAGAAATAAAGAGAAAGAGTACAAAGAAGGAAATTTTACAGCTGGGTCACCGGGGGTGACATCACATATTGGTAGGACCATGATGATGACCCCAAGCTGCAAAACCAGCAAATTTTATTAAGGATTTTAAAAGGGGAGGGGGTGTTTGAACAGGTAGTAGGTCACAAGGATCACATGCTTCAAAGGGCAATAAAAATCACGAGGCGAAGAGAAAATTAGAACTATTGATGAGGGTGTATGTCCTGCTCTGCACTCATTGTCTTGATAAACATCCTAACAGGAGACAGGGTTCGAGAAAAGAGAAATGGTCTGACTAGAATTTACCAGACTGGGATTTCCCAATCCTAGTAAGCCTGAGGGTACTGCAGGAGACCAGGACATATTTCAGTCCTTATCTCAACCGCATAAGACAGACACTCCCAGAGCAGCCATCTACAGACTTCCCCTGAGGAATGCATTCCTTCCCAGGGTTATTCCTTGCTGGGAAAAGAATTCAGCGGTATCTCGCCTTCTTGCACATCCATTTATAGGCTTTCTGCAAGAAAAAAAATATGGCTGTATTCTGCCCAACCCTGTAGGCAGTCAGACCTTATGATTATCTTCCCTTGTTTCCTGAAAATTGCTGTTATTCTGTTTTTTTTCAGGGTGCACTGATTTCGTATTGTTCAAACACACGTTTTACAATCAGATTTCTTTTTTTTTTTTTTTT
>NW_012103299.1:2097715-2102794 GCF_000951045.1 Mandrillus leucophaeus | reverse complement strand
GATAACAGGATTAAGAGATTAAAGACAGGCATAAGAAATTATAAGACTATTATTAGGGAAGTGATAAATGTCCATGAAATTTTCACAATTTATGTTCAGAGATTGCAGTAAAGACAGGCGTAAGAAATTATAAAAGTATTAATTTGGGGAATTGATAAATGTCCATGAAATATTCACAATTCATGTTCTTCTGCCTTGGGTCCAGCCGGTCCCTCTGTTTGTGGTCCCTGACTTCCTGCAACACTCCGTCACCCAGGCTGGAGTGCTGTGGCACCATCTTAGGTCACTGCAACCTCTGCGTCCCAGGTTCAAGCGATTCTTGTACCTCAACCTCCTGAGTAACTGGGATTACAAGTGCCTGCCACAACACCCAGCTAATTTTTGTATCTTTAGTAGCGATGAGGCTTTACCATGTTGGCCAGTCTGGTCTCGAACTCCTGACCTCAGGTGATCTGCCTGTCTTAGCCTCCCAAAGTGTTGGGATTACAGACGTGAGCCACTATGCCCAGCCAATGCTGCTGAAGAGGCCTTCTGACTTCACGTCTTGCCTTAAACTGGTAACTGTCTCACCTGAGCCTGTCATTTTCTCTCATGCATCAACAGCATCTGGCAACAATTAACGAATTCTGCAGTCCCTTAACTTATTGCTTCCTCTGAATTGCACAAGCCAATGCGACCCCTTCCAACTGTATTCAGTTCTAATTTTCCACAGGCACATATTTCACTAATGGCAACGATACAGCATACCAGGCACAAATGACACTTCCCTTATGATCAGTAATAGGGTCCTTATTGCCATCTGGCCAGCAAGTGATTGAATTCCAAATCTCATCCTTAGAGTCCATTTCCTAGGACTATTACCAGTTCCAAATGTCTTAAGTAGGGCTATTCAGAAGCAGAATATGAAATGAGAACTTGTATGCAAGTAATCTATTAAGGAAATGCTCCCAGGAGAAATTGGAAAATGAATAGGAGAAGGAGGATAATGGAGGCAAAATGCAAAGCAAGAGTGCAATCTCAAGCAAAGTCCCATGGTGGGTAACTTCATCCCGATCCCACAGGGGAATTTCAGAATATAAATTGTGCCTCAGAGTTTGTCCTGACTTGTTGCAAGGGAGCTGGGCTTTCATACTCCCACACCAGTCACTGGCTGAGACCCACCCATCTCAGGGTGGGTGGATGTAAATTCTCAGGCACTTCTGGCTCCAGCAGCCAAGAGCAGGCCTTTGAAGAGAGCCTCAGGTGTGGACGGTTAGAAGCAAAAGCCTCAGGAGCTGGGACGAGGCAAACAGAAACCATAAAAGGGGATCTGGGTGGAGCCTGAACAGTATCCACTATGTGCTTGTTATTTTTCCTCCCCAACTCTCTTTTCACTCCTCTGACCCTGAAGGAGAAGAGCAAAGTGGCAGAAACAGTGAAGAACACAAACTACATTAGAATAGGCTAGGTTATACTAATGCTATAGTAACAACCCTAAAATCTCAACAGCTTGTCACCATTCAGTTTACGTTTGCTTATGCCTTGTGTCCTTGGTAGATTGTGAGGGGCCCTGCTCTCCATGGTCACCAGGGCTAAAGTTGTTGGAGGTTCTGCCACCTTGTTCTGCACCATCTAAAATTCACAGCTTCCTCATGTGCTTTGATAGGAAGAGACAGACCAGAGGGTCGTGCTTGGCTTTTCAGCGTGCTTCACCATAGGTGTGACAATCATGTCATTAGGCAGAATGGGTCACCGGGATCTGCCTGACTGCAGGGAGGCCAGAAATGCAGAGGATCTAAACAGTGCATTTGGTGAGAATTGCCCCAACCATACCGGTCTTTGTCGCTATGAGCTTCTAAGTGTAGTTCGAACTTGAGCCGGGTGAGAAAAAGGTTATTATTTTTCTGTCACCCGGGTTGGAGTGCAGTGGAGTGATCTTGGCTCACTGCAACCTCCACCTCTCTGGCTCAAGCTATCCTCCCACCTCAGTCTCCTGAGTAGCTAAGACAACAAGTGTGTGCCACCATGCCCCAGCTAATTTTTTGTATTTCTTGTAGAAACAGAGTTTCATCATGTTGCCCAGGCTGGTCTCAAACTCCTGAGTTGAAGGGATCCACTCGCCTTGGCCTTCCAAAGTGCTGGGATTATTGGCGTGAGCCACCATGACTAGCCTGAGTAAAAGTTTTAAATCAATGTGAAAGTAAAACTTGGTAACTAGACTTTACAAAATAATTTTGGAAAAGCTATGAGATTTGGCAGATAATTTTTTTTTAATCATCAAGGTAGAGGGAAATGGTTTTACCTAGCACAGAAGATATGTAGTTATATGAAAGAGTAAGGTTCCTAATAAAAAAACAGAAAATAGCCAGAATCCCTAACTGTATAGTACTGATTAAGTAGATAATAAACATTCATAGGTCGGTGGGTTAATTAGCCACTTAAAACGATGTTTCTGGCTGGGTGCAGTGGTTCACACCTGTAATCTCAGCACTTTGGGAGGCTGAGGTGGGCAGATCACCTGAGATCGGGAGTTCGAGATCAGCCTGACCAACATGGAGAAACCCTGTCTCTACTAAAAATACAAAATTAGCTGGGCATGGTGGCGCATGTTTGTAATCCCAGCTACTCGGGAGGCTGAGGCAGGAGAATCTCTTGAACCCAGGAGGCAGAGGTTGTGGTGAGCCAAGATAGCACCACTGCACTCCAGCCTGGGCAACAAGAGTGAAACTCCATCTCAAAAATAAATAAATAAATAAATAAATAAATAAAACAATGTTTCCAGAGAACTTTTAGTGACATTGTTAAATGTTCATAATATCATGTAAGTGAAAAAAGTCAGCATATAAAACTGTATATGAAAATCCCTTCCCATCTTCAGATCACTGTAAGGACCCTGACCGTCCGCCACCCTCCAGCTCATGTCCCTCCAATGTGTTTTGGTTTTGTTTTTGAGATGGAGTCTCGCTCTGTCGCCCAGGCTGGAGTGCAGTGGTGCAGTCTGGGCTCACACCATGCTCTTGCCTCAGCCTCCCGAGTAGCTGGGACTACAGGCGCCCACCACCACGCCTGGCTAATTTTTTGTATTTTTAGTAGAAACGGGGTTTCACCGTGTTAGCCAGGATGGTCTCAATTTCCTGACTTCATGATCCGCCCGCCTTGGCGTCCCAAAGTGCTGGGATTACAGGCGTGAGCCACCGTGCCCGGCCTCCAGTGTGTTTTTTTATAGTGCAGCCAATCATCTGCCTACAATATCAAGCAGAGGCCATACCTTGTTGCAGGATAAAATCCAAATTCCTTTTCATGGTTTGCGTGTATCTCTCCTTGGTCAAGCCTCCTCTCCAACTTTATTTTTGTCAGCTACCCATCTTACACTGTAGTCTCAAACTTATAACCTCCCAGCCCAGATATTTCCTCTGAGCACCAGATGTGTGTACACAAATGACATCGCTCCGTGGATGTCTCGTAGGCATCAAATTTATTATTTTACTTATTTTGTGAGATGAAGTTTCACTCTTCAGGGTCTTTCTCCCATTGTCTTGATGCATAGTACCTGGCTCCCTTCTAGCCATTTAATCTCTTTAGGAAATTTCCACTTAGCCATACCCTTACTATTCTCTCCCAAACTTACTTTTTCACTCTATATGGCCAAGCTGAGAACTTTCCAGATCTATTCTGCTTCTCTTTTAATTATAAATTCTGTCTTTAAGTCATTTCTTTGCTCTTGCATCTCACTATATGTCATTGAAAGCAGCCATGCGGCAGCCTGAATGCTTTGTTCCTTAACTGCTTCTTTTTGTTTGTTGTTTTGTTTTTGCCGGATATCCTAGTTCATTGCTCCTAAATTCCATAAAGTCCTAGGACACAAACACAAGTCCATCAAGTTATTTTCAACTATGTAACAAGAATGGCCTTTACTCCAGTTTCTAATACCTTGTTCCTCATTTCCATTTGAGACCTCAGCAGAATGGCGTTTAGTGTCCATATTTCTATCAACATCCTGGTCATGAGCATTTAAGTAATCTCTTAGAAGATTCAGACTTTCCCCAAGGCTCTTCTCTCCTGAGCCCTCACCAGAATCACCCTTAATGCTCCATTCATGGCAGTGTAGGCTTTTTTCTAGCCTGCTCCTTCCAATTTTTCCAGCCTCTACCCATTACCCAGTTCCAGAGTGGCTTCTACATTTTTCACAGGTGTTTGTTATAGCAACAGACCACTACTCAGTACCAGTTTTCTGTCTTAGTCAGTTTTCTGCTGCTATAACAGAATACCATAGACTAGGTAAATTTATAAAGAACAGAAGTTTATTTGGCTCACAGTTCTGGAGGCTGGGATGTCCAAGAGCATAGTGCCAGAGTCTGGCAACAGTCATCCCATGGCACAGAGTGGAAGACAGAAGTGAGCACATGAGACAGAGAGAGGGAATTAGGCAGACCTCTCCTTTTTTTGGGGGGCGCGGGGGATGGAATCTTGCTCTGTCGCCCAGGCAGGAGTGCAGTGGTACAATCTCGGCTCACTGCAAACTCCGCCTCTTGGGTTCAAGCGATTTTCCTGCCTTAGCCTCCTGAGTAGCTGGGATTACAGGTGCCCACCAGCACACCTGGCTAATTTTTGTATTTTTAGTAGAGATGGAGTTTCACCATGTTGGTCAGGCTGGTCTTGAACTTCCGACTTCAGGCAATCCACTCACGTCGGCCTCCCAAAGTGCTGGGATTACAGGTGTGAGCCACCATGTTGGGCCAACTCATCTTTTTTATCAGGAATCCATTCCCATGATAACTAACCCACTTCTGCAATAATGGTATTAGTCCATTCATGAGGGCAGATCCCTCATGACATAATCACCTCTTAAAGGTTCCACCTCTTAATATCCTTACAGTGGCAATTAAATTTCAATGAGTTTTGGAGGGGACATTTACACCATAGCAAGGGGTCAGCTAAAAAGTCCTACTTCCGACTGGGTGCAGTGGCTCAAGCCTGTAATCCCAGCACTTTGGGAGGCTGAGGCAGGCGGATCATGAGGTCAGGAGTTCGAGACCAGCCTGACCAACATGGTGAAACCCTGTATCTACTAAAAATACAAAAATTAGTTGGGCATGGTAG
>NW_012103299.1:2091412-2097665 GCF_000951045.1 Mandrillus leucophaeus | reverse complement strand
GTGGCTCACACCTGTAATTCCAGCTGTTTGGGAGGCTGAGGCAGGTGGATCACATGAGGTCAGGAGTTCGAGACCAGCCTGACCAACATGGTGAAACCCTGTATCTACTAAAAATACAAAAATTAGTTGGGCATGGTAGTGTATACCTGTAATCCCAGCTACTCAGGAGGCTGAGGCAGGAGAATCGCTTGAACCCGAGAGGTGGAGGTTGTAGTGAGCCAAGATCATGCTACTGCACTCCAGCCTGAGCAACAGAGCTTGATTCCATCTAAAAAAATAAAATCTTACTTCCTGCCCTCATGGAGCCTGTAGTCTTCCCTTTCCTTCTGAAAGCCTCCAACCTCTGTGGGCCAAAAAACTCTTTCAATAGAATCTCAGTCCTTTTCAGCTCATCTCTTGAATTGATAAGGCCATGATTTCAACTCTCCTTCCCCTGAGTGAACTCCCCTTCTTCTGACTGCCCTTGGGATAGATAGAGGTGTTTTAGCCCGGCATGTTAGTCTGGACCTGTCCATCTCTTCAGCCTCATGACCCGTAAAGCATTTACCCTAAACAATATCCCAGGCCCGGAATGCACGGGTTCTGGCACATACTAGTTTGTCTTCCAAGACTCAGAGTCACCTTCTCTGGGAAGTCTTCCCTAATTCTCCCAGGCAACGTCAGTCTGAACTTACACTCTGCTTTTCCAGGTCTGTTTCCCCACAAAGACAAGGAGACAGTGGCAGTGTCTTACTCATCTTGGCATCTCTAGCACATGGTGCTTAAGAGGTGTCAATGAATGTGGAATGATCTCATTTCCCAAGTCCCATGAACCCCCTAATGCACTGTTGTTTTGTCAGTTTCATGAATTATTTTTCACAAGAACCCCAGTCATTTTTCTAGCCCTTAATGGCAGGCAGGCCGGCTGCTTATTTCTTTGCATCCCCCAGACAGTAATCAATGTGAACTCCACACTGACCTTCTGGCTGCGGCCTGCCCCCTGCTGGTCAGAAGGTTTCTAGGACAGAGACAACTCAAGGCTGGAGAAACAGGGGTTCTAAATCGTTTTTTGTGCCATGGACTCCTTTGGCATTCCACAAAGAATATAAATCTCTTCTCAGAATAACATATATTTTTTGAGACAAGTCTTGCTCTGTCGCCCAGGCTTGAGTGCAGTGGCACTATCTTGGCTCACTGCAACCTCTGCCTCCCGGGTTCAAGCGATTCTTGTGCCTCAGCCTCCCAAGTAGCTGGGAATACAGGTGCACCACCATGCCTGGCAAATTTTTGTATTTTTAGTAGAGACGGGGTTTCACCATGTCAGCCAGGCTGTTCTCAAACTCCTGACCTCAAGTGATCTGCCGGACTCGGCCTCCCAAAGTGCTAGGATTACAGGCTTGAGCCACTGCGCCTGGTGGCTTCTCAGAATGATATTTTCAAGTGTGCAATATAAAGCACATAGATTACAAATGAAACCAATCATATGGAGTACAGGTAACAAAATACTGGAAAACCTGTATATACTATGTATGTGATATATATGCTCATGTAATGTGATCTATGGATGTATATACACATATGCACATTAAATAACAAGATCTAGTAATAGGTCTAATAACTACTGTAATTTCAAAGTGACAAAAATATTTTGAGATCTCTACAACAGCTGCAAGGTGCTATGAAATATCTGGGATTTCTATTGGTGACAGTCACAGCTACTGCTACTACTACTAGAGTTTGTTGGCTACATCCATAATGAAAGGAAATGCTTAATTTCAGTTAGAGGATAGTAAAACTAAAGACCAAATCTTTTGCCATCCAAATACCAAGACACCCTGAATTCTACATATGGATCCGTTGTGGGGAGAGTCTATGGACCCAAAGTTAAGAAAGCCTGAATTGTGTTTCAGAGGCGTGGCAGACAGATTAAATACGGCAGGGATGGCTAGTGGCTAGGTGTCTGTATGACCCTTGATTCGTTCAAGTGCAGTTGAGTGAGACACAGGAGGTCTGCCAGAAACACCTCCGGCAGAAGGTCCAAGTTTGAATCCCATAGGCATCACTTACCAGGGTTTTGAGAACTGGCTTGACCCTTCCCTTTGCCTAGTGCCCGTTTCCTCATCTGTAAAATGAGAATGAGCCTGGTGTGGTGTATGGTGGCTCACACCTGTAATTCCAGCTGTTTGGGAGGCTGAAGCAGGAGGATTGCTTGAGGCTGGGAGTTTCAGACCAGCCTGGGCAACACAGTGATCTCCCCCGCCCTGTCGCCTGTCTCCACAAAAAGTTAGCCAGGCACGGTGGCTCAGGCCTGTAATCCTAGCTACTCAGGAGGCTAAGGTGGGAGGAGCGTCTGAGTCCAAGAGTTTGAGGTTACAGTGAACCATGATCACGTCACTGCACTCCAGCCTGGGCGACAGGGAGACCCTGTCTCTAAAAAAGTAATAAATACATAAAATGGGAATGATGGTGTCTTCCTCCGATTGTTGAAAGGATTCAGTACATTAACAGGTGAAAACTTTTTGGGGTCAATGTTTGTTGTTAAAGAAGAATGATATTAAATGTCTGTAGAGAACATGCCCCATGACACACTCTCCCTCAGCCAAGCATAATGTCTTTCCAAAGAGAAACCCGACGTCTGAGCCGCCGTTGACCTGGGAGGCCCCTGTGTACTTGGAGGATAAGCCCTTTCTTGCCGGGTGAATATGGCTAAGTGTGCCCCGCTTTCCACCCCAATCCAAAAGAACAACCCGAACGGCAGATAACCTTGTTACTTTATTAGAAGCATATTTACATTCTTGTAGTTAACTTTCCAGAGAACGTTTTATAAAAATTTTGTATAAAGTCTGGAAACTACATAAAAATAATTTCATCTGTCATAAAGGGAAAATATAAGTTAGTTACATTTACTCTAAAACCAGACAGAGGAAAAAAAAACCAGTTCTGTCTGTCCCTTATACAGAAAACACTAACACGGGGCACGAGGAATACTGCGTGGGCCTCTCGGAGATGGGCATTGCACGGTGGCTCCATTGTGAGGCTAGGTGACCCCACCAGTCCCCATCCAGAAAAGCACAGGGGCGCTCTGAGGGCTCAGGCGGCACTGAGCAGGGACTCAGCAACTCCTTGAAGGGCGAGGTGATGCGAAGGACAAGCCACAAGAGGAATGATCACAGACTTTCACCTGAACCATGAAACTGGCATTTCACCTAACACTTTCTCACACGCCAGGCTACAAACAGAAACACTGTAAGCAAAGCCCAAAGCAGCCCTGTCTGACGGTTTCCAATGCCGGCCTGGTCTGGTAGAACTAGGTCTATGTTCTGCAGTTACACTGCTGCTAGTTCATGTTTCCCCAGCACCTGTGCACCAAAGAGACTAAAAGGAGACAATTGTTTTGCTTGTCTCATTCGTGAGAGACCTGAAAAATGTCCTATCTGGGTCAAATTCTGCAGTAGGCAAGTAAAATGCTCACTAACCTGAGAACCATTGCTAGTTCCAAGAGCATCTTTACTGCATAGTTAAGATTTGGGCAGTCCCCTTTTCCTGTTGAAGGGGGGCTGCCCCTCCCTTCCCAAGCATGTAGTTATAACCAATGTTGAGAAAATGTCCAGGGAATTTCTTTAGAAAGACAGAGTATACGGAACCTTAACCTAGCTGGGCGCAGTGGCACGTGTCTGTCGTCCCAGCTACTCTTGAGGTTGAAGGGGGGGAATCAGTTGAGCCACGAGTTTGAGATCAATTGGGCACAATATGAGAAACCCTGTCTCAAATAATTTTTTTTTTTTTTTTTTTTGAGACAGTCTCGCTCTGTCACCCAGGCTGGAGTGCAGTGGCATGATCTTGGCTTACTGCAACCTCTGCCTCCTGGGTTCAAGCAGTTCTCCTATCTCAGCCTCCTGAGTAGCTGGGATTACAGGCATGCACCACCACACCTGGCTAAAAATACAAAAATAATTTTGTATTTTTAGCAAAGAGGGTTTCGCCATGTTGGCCAGGCTAGTCTCGAACTCCTAACCTCAGGTTAGCCACCATGACTGGCTTAAAAAGAATCTTAAACCTGTAGGAGCAAAGGCGGAAAAAGTCCTCCCAGGGAGTCTCACCAGCAAAACACTACCCAGATTCAATACGCCCATATGATTACTCCAAATCATTACCAGTTTTGTTTTTTTTTTTTTTTAAAAAAAAAGCAGATATCTTCCTGGAGAAATCATACATTTTACAGCCGTTTCAATGAAACAATTAGAAATCAGGGTGAAAAAAGGTTTTCTTTGTAAGTAAGGCCGCATACTAGTTCAAACATTCGCTTTTATTTCGTTATATACACTCTGCAGCCGTAGGATCAGAATCTGGGGGAAGCCAACTGAGAACCTGAAGTCCCAGGGGTCCATCTGAGGTACAGAACCTGTGCTTCTGCCATGTTCCTGGGGCAGGGGCACTCCATTTCCCCCTGACGCTTTTTCTTCCTGAAGAGAAGTCCAAGAGACTGCCAGTCCAGGTCTGAAATGCAAGGTGGGACTCCTGAACACAGTCGGGGGGACGGAGCAGAGGGCAACAGCCCTCCTGTTTCACCTGCAGACAGGGTGGGCAAGAGTGCTATGGAGAGACTGGGTTGTGGAAGCCTTGTGTGCTGAGGAATTAGTCCCTGAACACAGGAGCCTGTGCGGGGCCAGCATGAATCGCAGCCTGGCAGTACAGCCTGTGCTTCTCCGTGCCTCCGGTGCCAACACCCCGCATGCGCCACACCAACTGCTCCACCTAACATGCTCAGTGGCACAGGCTCAGGCAGCAAACGTGTTCCAACCCACCTGGGCAGAAGAGGCCAGGCCAGCAGACCAAGTCCTGTGTGTATGTATGCATGTGTGTACGTTCACACACATGTGCAGGAAGGGGGACACGAGATGGCATGAAACACTGGAGAAGCAGAAGAAACATTTCAGCCGCCCTCTCCCCGGTCCCCGCCCCCCACATAGACATGGCCTTGTCTTAAGTGGAAAGCAAACTGGGAGAACAGGAAGAATGAGGCCATCTCCTGAGCAGCCAGCTGCAGGCCAGGCTCCACTGGGAACAGAAATGGCTATGAGGGACTTGATTCAGTGACTCTGCAGGGAATGGCTGCAGAGAATTCCAGCCCGGATGAGCCCATGGAGACTTCATCAGCAGTGCTTTGTTCCCACACAGAGCAAAACTGGTATTTTGGCAAACAGGAGAGGACTCAAGGCCACGGAACACCCATTCCTCCTGGACCCTGAGCCCACCAGCAGCCCCATCCCTTACAGCTTGAAGGGATCTGGGGCTCAAGGAGAACCTACATTAGGGTCATCATTACACCTCACCCTCCACAGGCCAGCGAGAAGTCAGGAACACTGGGGCGGGTCTATCGGGCACAGCTGGGGTGGCACAGGGCGAGGGGCTGGATTTGAGCTGGCACAGACGCAAGAGGGAAAAGGGGTCCTGAGTTACATGTTCACAGAGAATGAAGGAGAAGGCCCTGGGGCCCACCAAGCTGCCAGCCAGAGCCCCGGGCGGTTGTTAAGAAGCATCCGCAGAATTGTAGGGGAAGAACTTGGCGGCCTTGCTTGGGGTGGTGGGGTTTGGGCACTCCGCCTCCTCGCTCAGCTTGAAGAACATCTCCTGCTCCCGCTTCTTCTGGTTCAGATCCTCTTCCAGAGCCTAGGGAAGAGAGGACGGATGGCGCTTGGTCAGATCTGCAGGCCACACAAAGGTCCCCCACTCACAGGACCACCACTGACGTGGCCCTCTCTGGAACATTCCCTTCCAGGCCTCACTGCTTGAGAAACCAGGTCTTCCCTCTTTCCTACCCTAGAGCTCCTGCCACTGCCACTCAGAAGCTCCCTGTGGACCGAAAGGTACAGTTGGGGGAAATGCCAATCTAGATGGGGCAGGGAGGAAAAAAGCAGATGCAAATCTCCTGGCAGGGAAACAGCCAGATGACTGGAGAAAAACCCGAGAGAGAAGAGGGAGAGAGATTTAGCAGCAAAGGAAGCAGAGATGTCAGAGTTTTGCTTTTCTTTTTTTTGTTGTTGTTTTTTTAAATATACATTTGCTTTTGCCTAAACCCAGAGGTTCTGATTTTGAAGATTTGTGGTGGGACCCAGGGCTTCTGCACTGTACAAAGTCTTCAGGTAACTCAGAGGAGAACTCCAGCTGAAAAGCACTGCGGGAGGCCGGGCGCGGTGGCTCAAGCCTGTAATCCCAGCACTTTGGGAGGCCGAGACGGGTGGATCACGAGGTCAGGAGATCGAGACCATCCTGG
>NW_012103299.1:2074080-2090370 GCF_000951045.1 Mandrillus leucophaeus | reverse complement strand
CGCCCAGGCTGGAGTGCAGTGGTGCGATCTTGGCTCACTGCAAGCTCCGCCTCCCGGGTTCACACCATTCTCCTGCCTCAGCCTCCCGAATAGCTGGGACTACAGGCGCCTGCCACCATGCCCTGCTAATTTTTTTGTATTTTTAGCAGAGAAGGGATTTTGCCATGTTAGCCAGGATGGTCTCGATCTCCTGATCTCGTGATCCGTCTGCCTCGGCCTCCCAAAGTGCTGGGATTACAGGCGTGAGCCACTGTGCCTGGCCTAGGATTTTCTAAAGAAACTGGAAATCAAAATTTTAATGTAAAATCTCCTTATATACTTAAAAGTGGGCATCTTTTAAAAAATTTATAGGCCAGGCATGGTGGCTCATGCCTGTAATCCCAGCACTTTGGGAGGCCAAGGCAGGCGGATCACCTGAGGTCAGGAGTTCAAGACCAGCCTGGCCAACATGGCGAACTCCATCTCTACTAAAAACACAAAAGCTAGCCAGGCCTGGTGGTGTGTGCCTATAATCCCAGCTACTTGGGAGGCTGAGGCAGGAGAATCACTTGAGGGGAGGTGGAAGTTACAGTGAGACGAGATCGTGCCATTGCACTCCAGCCTAGGTGACAGAGCAAGACTCTGTCTCAAAAAAAATTTTTTTTTTTACATCACTATGTTGGTTGGCCAAACATACCATGCCTGTAAGCCAATTCCAGCACACAGGCTATCAGTTTGGGACCTTTGCTCTAGGAATACCAACAATTTAATAATAATAGCTGCTACTTTTTGAGCACAGAATGGTTTAGTAACTTGCCCAAGGTCTCACAACTAGTAATGGAGGAGTTAGGACTTCATCCCACCTGTGTGACTCCAAAGCCTGGGCTGTTTAAGCATTACTCTGTTCTACCCCCCAACATATATTTCTCAATACAGCCTTCTAAGGCTAGAGTCAGCAATCTTTTTTCTGTTATGTGACAGATAGTAAACATTCTTGGCATTGCATGACACATTTGGTCTCTATTGTGACTACTCAACTGCCACTGTAGTACAAAATCAGCCACAGACAATCTGTAAATGAACGAGCATGGCTGTGTTCCAATAAAACTTTATTTACAAATACAGGTGGTGGGCCAGATTAGGACATTGGCAGTAGTTTGCTAACATCTACTTTAAGGAAATAAGTATCTACATTTTACAGCCCGAAAAGCCAGAGTTCAGGAGGGAAGATTTGACTCGTTTGGGCCACACTCTGTGTTAACACTGACCCAAGCAACACTTTATTGACTCTATCAGATATTCCGTACTTACTTGAAATACATGTGATTTTTTCTAAAAATACTCCACAATGTACAATCATCTCCCTGCCTCCATACAAGGCAGGGGGTTCACAGGCTGCTGACTGTAATGCAAGAATGTAAAAGACCATTTATTCTTGAATGAAAATCATCACCTCTGGGTCACTGTTCCAGCAGAAACCCAAGTAGCTAATAACAGAAGAATTCTATAAAGAATTCTGCAAAGAGGTAGGTAGCCCCCACAGGCAAAGTCCAACGCCAGCTTCCCAAATGCACACTTGTGGTGCCTCCCCCGAGCCCAGGCCCCTCTTTGAAGCGATCTGAGACATAAGGCAATAGCTAGAGGCAACGTGATCATTCATTTTCAAACTCTCAGCGTATGCCAAGGGTATAGAATCCCCAGATAAGATAACCAGGTGAACGTTTATTTCCTGATTGCAGAACCAACCTATGTCAGCAGGAACATTATTGATTTGAGTGTCAAGTATTGAAAGTCTCAGCAGAACATGGTTACAGAAACTGATGAGCGTGGGCCTGCTAACAGGAAGTCTGGGCCCTGGCCAGCTTCCAGCCACAAAGCTCCATTAGCGCAGCGAGGGAGGCCTCAATTCAAGGACTCCCAAGGCCATTACACAGATGAGATGGGTAGCTGCCTCCTGTGCAGACCACAGTTACAGTAAGCAGAACTGATGTACGATGGCAGAACGAACCTCAGGACTTCAGGACCCATGGGCATGAGATTAAGGGTAACCTGGGCAGCTCTCTCTTCAGAGAGTTTAGGGGGATGAGTATGTTCTTGGTCTGTACTATGTACTGGCGACTTCTGGCATAGCATTGCAGTATCGATAGCTTCACTGTACAAACAACCACAATGAGGACCCATGTTTTTTTTTTTTTTTGATGGAGTCTTGCTCTGTCTCCGAGGCTGGAGTGCAGTGATGCCATCTTGGCTCACTGCAACCTCTGCCTCCTGGGTTCAAGCAATTCTCCTGCCTCAGCCTCCCATGTAGCTGGGATTACAGGCTTGTGCCACTGTACCCGACTAATTTCCGTGATGGTTAATTTTATGTGTCAACTTGGCAAGGCCATGGTATCTATCTACCTGTTTGGTCAAACACCAGACTAGATGTCACTATGAAGGTATTTTATAGATGTGATTAGCATTTAAATCAGTAAACTCTGAGTAAAGCAAACTACCTTTCAGGATGTGGGTGGGACTCAATCAGTTGAAGGCCTTCAGAGAAAAGAGAGAAGGAATTCTTCCTCTAGACAGCAACAACAACTGGGTCTCCAGCCTGCTGACCTGTCCTGCAGATTCCAGACTCACCAGCCCCCACAATCATGTGAGCCAATTCCTTAAAATAACTAAATCAATTTCCCTCTCCCTCCACACACACACACACACACACACACGCACACACACACACACACACACACACACACACCCCTCTCTCTGGGTCTCCAGCCTGCTGACCTGTCCTGCAGATTCCAGACTCACCGGCCTCCACAATCATGTGAGCCAATTCCTTAAAATAACTAAATCAATTTCCCTCTCCCTCCACACACACACGCACACACACACACACACACACACACACCTCTCTCTGGGTCGCCAGCCTGCTGACCTGTCCTGCAGATTCCAGACTCACCGGCCCCCACAATCATGTGAGCCAATTCCTTAAAATAACTAAATCAATTTCCCTCTCCCTCCACACACACACACACACACACACACACACGCACGCACGCACCCTCTCTCTATATTGGTTCTGTTTCTCTAGAGAATCCAGACTCATACAGGCCCAGAGCGGGGACGATGGCTTGCCCAAGATCCCAAAGCTGGTGACCGGCAAGAACGTCTAGAGTGCCAGCTAGAGAGGAAATGGACGAATTCCCCCCACCTCTGATACCATCCTAATCCAAGCTGCCCTCATTTCTCACCAAGGTTATCACAATAGTTTCCTTACTGGTCCCTCTGCCTCCACTCTTGAGCCCTGAGGGAAGCCAGTGGGATCCTTTTCAAAACACGAGTCAGACCTCCGTGTCCTCTGCTCAGAACCCTCCAGTGGCTCCCATCTCACACAGAGTAAAAGCCAGGCTTTACACAGGTCCCCCCACCCCTCTGACTTTGCCTCCTGTCGCCTCCCACCATCACCACCACTCTCTCTGGCACAGGGGCCTCCTTGTTTCACAAGCAAGGTGTCCAGGCCTTTGCAGCTGCTCTTCCCTGTGCTGGGAATGTCCCCCCGAAACCCCCCACAGCTGCACGGCTCCCTCCCTCAGGTCCTTCAGATCTGGGCTCAGATGTCTTCTTCTTAGATGACATCTTCCTGCCACACTGTCTGAAGCAGCCCCGCTTTGTGACCGCCCCCCATGCTGTTTCCCTCCCTGCTTCCTGGCCCCTCACTAGAAGGTCGGTTCTTCCTGAGGGCAGGGACTTGTCCCTTTTGTTCAATGCAGTGTCTGAAACAGTGTGGGGCACTGAGCAGGCACTCAAGAAATACGTGTTACATTAATACACAAATGAATGAACAAATGAATGAATGATCAAGCTAAGGATGGCACACAAATGCAATCCCACGTGGTAAGTGCCATGACAGGGGCAAGGACGGTGAGCCCAGAAGAGACAGCATACAGCCTCCGTGGGGAAGGCCTGAATAATGAAGACACACAGAAGTTGGCCAAGCAAAGGCTGGTGGGTAGAGAATTCCTGGCAAGGGGAACAGGCTGGGCAAAAGCCCAGCAGAGAACGAGGGAAGCGCAGATGGTATGGAGATCTATTTGGGTACCGAAATCTGTTCAGAGCACAAGTCGGGGATGAGACTCACAGGAGATAAGGCAAGAACAGTAGTTCTCAAAGTGTGGTCCATGAACCCCTAGGGGGCCCAGAACACTTTCTGGGGGTGAGGAAGGGGCAGCAAGCTCTAGTTTCCTACTGAGACACAGTTTGCTTTTTCAGTGTTTTGATATTTGTGCTAATGGTACAAAAGCAATGATGGGTAAAACTTCTGGAGCTTCTGGAGGATTCAGACAATGGCCCCTCCAAACTGAATGAGTATTCTTCACCACCGTGCACTCACAGTGTTTATTTTTATTTTTATTTTTTTGAGATGGAGTTTCACTCTTTTGCCCAGGCTGGAGTAAAGTGGTGGTGAGATCTTGGCTCGCTGCAACTTCTGCCTGCCAGGTTCAAGTGATTCTCCTGCCTCAGCCTCCAGAGCAGCTGGGATTACAGGTATGCACCACCACACCTGGCTAATTTTTGTATTTTTAGTAGAGACGGGGTTTTGCCATGTTGGCCAGGCTGGTCTCGAACTCCTGACTTCAGGTGATCCACCCGCCTTGGCCTCCCAAAGTGCTGGGATTACAGGTGTGAGCCACCATGCCAGGCCCACTCACAGTATTTTAGAAAGTTTTTCAATTAAAACGATAAAGCCAACTGCACTTAAAATCACCTTGAACACAAATGGTTCACTTTATTAAATCCTGACCTTCAAGGTCACTGCCCTTTAACGTCCTGTGTGAGGAAATGAGAACTATGCATAAGGCATGCCTGCTGCCCATGAAAGCATGATGGCTGCCTAGAGATCTTGTTCTTGTGCAATTGTCTTGAGTTGTAGGCTGAACTAGCCACTTTATTTTGCAGAATATCATTTTTACTAAAAAACAACTGACAACTGGGCATGGTGGCATGCATCTATAGTTCCAGCTACTTGGGAGGCTGGGACAGGAGAACTGCTTGAGCCCAGGCAGTCGAAACCAGCCTGGACAACATAGCAAGACCCATACTCTCTTAAAAATGAACAAACTGAGCTGATCACTTCAAAGGAAACAAACTAAAGATATTTATTGCCAATGACAAAATTTGAGCATTCAAGCAAAAATGAGAACTTTGGAAAACATGTGTCCACCAGCCTGAACATGACAGCTTCTCAATTTTTTTTTTTTTTTTTTTTTTTTTTTTTGACAGGGTCTCAATCTGTCACCCAAACCGGAGTGCAGTGGTGCAATCATGGTTCACTGCAGCCTTGACTTCCTGGCCTCAAGTGATCCTCCCATCTCAGGTTCCAGAGTATCTGGGACTACAGGCATGTGCCACTGTGCCCAGCTAATTTTTGTATTTTTTGTAGAGATGAGGTTTCACCATGTTGCCCAGGCTGGTCTCAAACTCCTGGGCTCACACCTGTAATCCCAGCACTTTAGGAGTGGTGGTGGGCGCCTGTAATCCCAGCTACTCAGGAAGGCTGAGGCAGGAGAATCGCTTGAACCTAGGAGGTGGAGGTTGCAGTGAGCCGAGACAGCACCACTCTGTCTCAAAAAAAAAAAAAAATCCACTGCTCTATCTTGCACTTGGATGTAACTTTGCCCCACCCATGATCCTGTAACATCATGCACTGGTCACTTAGAAAATATTGGTTTACTGTGTTATGCAGATCTTCCAAAAGTTGACATATTACACAATATTTTTAAAAAATTACATCCGCCAGGCACAGTAGTGCACACCTGTAGTACCAGCTACTCAGGAACCGGAGGCAGGAGAATCACTTGAACCCAGGAGGCAGAGGTTGCAGACAGCCAAGTTCCCGCGCCTGTAATCCCAGCACTTTGGGAGGCCGAGGCAGGTGGATCACTTGAGGTCAGGAGTTCAAGACCAGCCTGGACACCATGATGAAACCCCATCTCTACTAAAAATAGAAAAACTAGCCAGGCATAGTGGCATGTGCCTGTAATCACAGCTACTCAGGAGGCTGAGGCAGGAAAATCATTTGAACCCAGGAGGCAGAGGTTGCAGTGAGCCGAGATCACGCCACTGCACTCCAGCCTCGGGCGACAGAGTGAAACTCTATCTCTAAAATAAAAAATAAAATAAAGAAATCAACAGATGGGTCAGGAGGGACGTTGCAGAGGGGCCAGTGACAGAGAAGAAACTCAGCAGAACATGGGCCTAGAAGGACAAGGCAGGCGAGGAAGAGAATGACTGTAGCACTGACTGCCACCAGGAGGTCAAGTCCAGCAAGTCATATCCATGGGAGTCAGCCACCAGGATGCTGCTACTGACCTTGCCAGGAGAGGCTGCAGTGGGCTGAGAAAGGAATTTCTCAGTGGGCGGAGGAAGAAATTGTGAGAGGGCTTCACAGAGGAGGAGAGAGAGTGACAGGGCAGTAAAGAAAGATGTGGGACTGAGTGAGGGCATGGGTTTTGAAGGTGAAAGTATGGCAGGCACAATTCAAAAATGACCCCCGTGACTCTCCTATAACTCTCCCCGCTCCTCTGAGTGTGGGTGGAACCTCTGAATGTGGTATCATTCCTGCAAGCAGGGAGGCTATCCCGTCCGTGACCCGCATTTAATCACATGAGCACAGAAGGGTTTTCTCCTGCTGGTGGCAGAAGGGGATATCAGAGCCATTCAAACGTTCAAAGCACAAGAAGGTCTGAATGCACGCTTGCTATTTGGAGGTGGAAGAGGCCACATGATAAGGAATGCCGGTGGCCTCTAGAAAATAAAGTAACCCCTGTCCGAGGTCAGCAAGGAAACAGGGACCTCAGACCTACAGCCACAAGGAACTGGATTCTGTCGAAAGCTGAACGGGTTTGGAAGTGATTCTTCCCCAGAAACTTCAGCTAAGAGCCCAGCCACGCTGAAAACGTTGATTGCAGCCTGGTGAGACCCTGCGCAGAGAACCCAGGTGAGCCCACCCAGACTCTTGAACCCCACCACTAGGAGGGAGTGAACGGGTGTCGGTTTAAGCTGCTTAGTGTGCGGCAGTTCATCACACAGCAACAGAAAACTAAATTGGCAAGTATTCTATCTGGTGCTGGGTTCTGACTTCTGAGAATAACTTCCTCTGAGAGAAAATCCCCACAGGCTGGGCTCTGGCCCAGCAGCATGCCTGGCTTGACTCACTGCAGCGTGCTCTGTGGACACCACATGGCAGGAGTACTCTGGTCCACGAGAGGGAGCTAAACAAGACGCTGCCCTTCCATAGCTGGAAGCTGCAGGGTGTTTAGCCGTGAAGGGTTAGAAAGTTCCTCTCTCTCAGGCTGGAGATCCATTTGACGGTGCCACAAAGCAAGAGTCCACCAAAATAACGAGACCTAACATGTCCTGGCCAGAGGCCTGTGCATGGCACAGAGCAGAGCCCGAGACCGAGCCCACCAGCTCGGACAAGGTTACCTTCTTGCGCGGCCGAAGCTTGTCCCGCCATTCCTTCAGGTTCTGATTATGGCTCTCATCCAGCGCCTTCAGCTTCTGGGTCTCGTGCTCTACCAGGAGGTGGCACTTTTCATTCTGGAACAAATTCCAGGCAGAACAGGTGAGAAATCAGAAGACACAGGCCCTGAAGACTGAGACACACCTCATGCTGTGGCCACGAGGGCCCAGCATTGTTCATTTATTATTTCTTCTTCTTGAGTATAAATCCCATTTATTCAAACTCTATATGTAAATCACATGCACCAAGAAGTGCCTGGAGGAACAGTCCAGAATATGTTAACAGTTCTTATTAACTCTGTGGTGGGGATGTGTGGTAAATTTGCAACTTTCTGTGAGGATATAGCAAGAAGGCAGCTGTCTGCAAGCCAGGAAGGGAGCCCTCACCAGAACCCAACCATGCTGGCGCCCTGATTTCAGACTTCCAGCCCCCAGAACTGTGAGAAAGAAGTTTCTGTTGCTTAAGCATCATGGTACTTTGTTACGGCAGCCTGAGCTAAGATACTCTGTATGTATCACATAGAATTTCCTCAGGGAAATCTGTGGCAAGGAATGAGGGTCACTGACATGGGTGAGACTCTTCCAACCTCACTGTTCCTTCTCTGAGGTAAGTTATCTGCTTTATAAAATGTAAATCTCTCTCATAGGCAGCAGTGACAAGTGCCTGTTGATTTCTTGCAGAGAATCAGTCTTGTCATGAGGAGCTTATAAAGCAGGGGGAAAATGCCTTTATCCAGATACCACGACCCTGCTGGGTTGGGAAAGTAGAATCCTTTGGGCGATTTTCATTTTGGGTTTCATGCTAGAGGCTTCTGGGAGTTGAGAACTTGGCTGAGTGAGAAGTAATACTCGCAGCAGCGCTGAGTTCCTGTGGCCTGCCAGGAGCTGTGCTCGGCGCTTCATATGGGCTCTCCCAGTGCTCACAGAAACCCGAGGCAGGGATAGGAAAACAGATGCAGAAGGTGAATGGCTTGGTCAAAAGTCACACAGTGACAATCAGCAGAGCCCTGCCGGGCAGGCCTCAACACCTGGAATGTTTCCTCCACGCCTCCCTGCCTCTCCAGAAAATGCCCGATGAGTCCAACAGCCTGAGCAGTTCCTGAGGTTCGAATCGGCCCTGTCCCAAGGGGGCTTCAAGTACTAGCTCCTGGGGCCAGGACCCTCAAGCGTGGGGCAAACCCAGGGGCCAGGAAGCCTGAAGAGGTCAGGAATTACCACAGGAAAAGCAGCCCACAAGGGGCTCGGCCACACCCCGACCACCTTTGCCCAAAACACAGTGATGACGCAGAAACCCTGCAGCAGCCCACTGCCAGCTTCGTCGCTTCACTCACAAGCCCTTGCCCCAATCCTGTACAGCAGGAAGGGTCATCCCCACACCCATTTCAGGGCTGTGAGAGCTTTGGCTTAGGAGGGTCATGTGATTTGGCCAACCTCACACAGCTCTAGAGCAGCATGGCAGGACTGGAACCTGTCCACCCCGGGCCTGTCTGACAAAGACTGTTTCCAGCTGTGGAGTTTCTGGCCCCCTGAGAGCTGATGGCCTTGGGGAAACTGAGGCAGCCTGGGGCAGGGGCAGGCAGGGCGGTACCTGCAGCTGCTGCAGCTCGCTCATGTTGCTCTCGCACTGCGCCAGCATGTCCCGCATCTGGTTCTCGTGTTTCTGCTGTTGCTGCAGCCGCTCCGACTTCTGCCTCTTCTCCTCCTGCTGGGAGAACTGCACCAGAGAGAGGGTGGGTGCCTCAGAGGGCCAGGGCCTGGCTGGTTGGGTAGGGAACCCACCTCAGCCCTGGCCCAGGGAGACCCCTCAGGGGTACTGGTCTGTGCACAGCCCCAGTACCCAGCACCACCTGTGCCCGTGCTAAGTCCTCACCCTGAGCTGAGACCCAGCCCCTGCCCTCAAGGAGCCCCCAGGCTGGTGGGGACATGACACAGTAATTGACACATGCCAGGAAAGTGTGTGTACCAGGCAGGAATCACAAGGGCCCATGTGCCCGAGCCACAAGGGCAACACAGGATGTGGGGAAGCTGGCCAAATACAAGCGTGGGAGTGCGGAAGGGAAGGGCGCAGGAGAATCAGCAACACAGCACCAAGCTCTCTCTGTCCACACACCGAGGTGAATTCACCATGAGGCTGACGAAGCTTCCAGGGCATGCCTGGCGACTCACACACCCCCTCCCAAGACCTTATGGCGAGCAGGTCGGGGTGCATTTTTCTTTTTTTTTTTTAAGATAGAGTCTCGCTCTGTCGCTCAGGCTACAGTGCAATGGTGCAATCTCGGCTCACTGCAGCCTTCCAAGCCATTCTCCTCCCTCAGCCTCCTGAGTAGCTGGGATTACAGGCACGTGCCACCATGCCCAGCTAGTTTTTATATTTAGTAGAGACAGGGTTTCACCATGTTGGCCAGACGGGTCTTGAACTCCTGCACTCAGGGGATCCCCCTGCCTCAGCCTCCCAAAGTGCTGGGTTTACAGGCATGAGTCACTGCACCCAGCCTTTTTATTTTGAGACAGAGTCTTGCTCTGTTGCCCAGGCTGGAGTGCAGTGGCTCAATCTCGTTTCTCTGCAACCTCCGCCTCCCAGGCTCAAGCGATTCTCCCATCTCGGCCTTCCAAGTAGCCAACACACCTGGCTAATTTTATTATTACTATTATTTGTAGAGATGGGGTTTTGCTATGTTGCCCAGGCTGGTCTCAAACACCTGGGCTCAAGTGACCCACTCACCTCGGCCTCTCAAAGTGTTGGGTTTACAGATGTGAGCCAGCCTGCATCTTGTTTCATATTCTCCAAAATCGTGTAAGGCCCAGGCCCCAGCAAACCCGGCCCTGCCTGCACTCCAGCACACTGGCAGAGCCGCAGGCCGGGCCCCCACCTGCTTGATCTTCTCGCGCTGCTCAGCTGCGCTGCCCCCGCCGCTGATGTGGAGGCTCTTCTTGTACATGGCCATGCGCGTCTTGCCCTCACTCCTCTGGATCTTGGGCAGCCGCGCCTTTTCCTGCTGCTGCCGCACCTTCAGCTGCTCTATCATGCGCTGGTTGTAGCGCTGCATCTGCTCCCGCTCCTGGAGAGGAACATCCAGGGGGGCTGGGGTCAGCTGCACTCCGGACTTGGAGTGTGGACACAGGCTAAAGCTCCCCACACTCCACTTAGGGGCCCAGGACCAACGCGGCCCATGATGTTCAACAGAGCAAGGCTTCTGTTATTTTGCTTCTACGCTAATAACATTTTTTTTTGTTCTCACTTTAAAAATTCTTGTTAATAATATCTTGGATTCTTACCTTCTAAATGCCTTTTCATCTAATCAATGATGGCATGCCATCATTAGCTAATATCTCAAAGCAAAATGTACACGAAAGGGGATGGTTTCTCATTAGTGATGGCAGATGTGAATTTATATTTTAAAAAACCCTGATACATCTGAATTTTTTCCTTCCCCTAACACCTATTTGTATTTCAAAGCTCAGCATGGGTATCACCTCCTCCAAGAAGCCTTCCCTGATTTCTTCACCTGGTTAGGTAGCCTTATTCTGAACTCCCATGGCCCTATACTGACTTCCATCACTGCATTTAGATAAGAAACTGGAATTATACACAGCTGCTGTGCATCCACTGCATCCAGATCTTGGTTTGTCTGTCACTGTCCCACTATGAAGGCTGAACTGAGACAATTCCTGCAGGAGAGGGTGCTTTGGCCACACAGATCAGGGGCCCTCACCAGCTCTGGGGAGTTCAGGGAAGGCTTCCCAGCAGAGGTGGTGTTTAGGTGGAGACCTAAAAGTATTCTGAGGGAATGCACAAGAAAGAGAGAAACAAAGAGAAAATGGAAAGGGAGGACAAGAGGGAAAAGAAAGAGTAAAACAAAGACACACCGGGCGGGCGTGGTGGCTCACGCCTGTAATCCCGGCACTGTGGGAGGCCGAGGCGGGCAGATCACTTGAGGTCAGGGGTTTGAGACCAGCCTGGCCAACAAGGTTAAGCCCAACTCTACTGAAAAAAAAATACAAAAATTAGCCGGGCATGGTGGTTAGCACCTGTAATCCCAGCTACTTGGGAAGCTGAGGCAGGAGAATCGCTTGAACCCCAGAGGCGGAGGTTGCAGTGAGCCTAGATGGCGCCACTGCACTCCAGCCTGAGCAACAGAGCAAGACTCCATCTCAAAAAAGAAGAAAAAAAAAAAGACACACACAGCAAGTAACAGAGTCAGCGAGGGAGCTGCTTAGGCCATTGGCTTCCCTGCATGGTTTGCCCTATTCCTGGTCCCTTGAGCTGAAGCAGGACACCCCTGGAGAACCTCTTGGGGCCTCACTGCAGCCAGCCCTGGGTCCTCTTGGGGGCACTTGTCATCCAAAGTGTGCACCCAAGACGTGCCCCACCACATCCAGCCTCACGGTTCTCCCAGGTCGGCCCGGCAGCAGACCGGAGCCCCACGCCACCGGCAGCCTCACCTTCTCATGCTTGCGCAGCAGCTCGTGCCGCTGGAGGAAGTACTGGTCTTTGAGCTGCTGCTTCACTAGCTGGTGCCTCTCCTGCAGCTGGTGCTCCTCCATCTCCCACAGGGCCGCTTCCCGGTCTGCGGAGGACATGCCACACACCTGGTGAGGTGCTGACATCCAGAGACCTGACAGGCCCTCTGCCCCGCTCCTCTGCCTGGCCTCCTCATGCTGGAGATCACCGACCTGCTAGGCTCAGGAATCGCCACATGTGCTACCTCATTAGACCATGTTGGCTGACCTGAGCTGAGGCCTAGAAACTTCCTTTAAACCTAAGGAATGATAGCTCCCAGCAGCATGGTAGAGCACGAAGTGCTCAAAGTCAGGAGCCAGAGAAACTGCAGATACAGGCTGGAACCCAGCTCCATCGGTGGGATTAGGAATGGAGAGGTTCTCCAGGCATCAGCTGCCATCTCTGCCGGATGGACACAGCTATACTATGGAGGGAGGGGACGTCCTTGGGAGACACTTTGAAGTGCAAGCCACACTGCATCTCTACTTTCCTGATGCGCACGTGGGAAGGGCTCAGATGCAGACCCCATGAAGAAGACAGAATGGCCTCTTGTCACTATTTCCTCCTTTGAAAAAATGGGTGAGATCCTCTTGTCCCCTGCATGTCCCATGCATGCATTATGCAGACAATGGTATCTGGCATCTTATCACTGGAGGTCTATTAATCCACCCTTGTGCACAGCACCCGGGTGGGGACCTGGAGTCAAAGGGAGAATCTCATGCCCTTCGAGACAGGAGATTATGCTTGGCTCAGTGCGAATGTTGTTTATTTCACTGCATTCCCGTTCCGTGCAAAATGGTATCTGCTTTTGGTATATCAGAATAGTGATTCTGGCTTCCACCCCAAAATCAGAACCACAGTTCCGTAAATAGGGCAGTTCTTACCAACATCATGGGGTAGGAAAAGGAAGTGAGGGCTTTTCTCAAAACAACTGTGCTCTATTCAGAATATTGAAAACTCAAGAAGCCCGTTTTGCTGATCCACACCAATTAATAAGAGGTTTATGTTGCTTAACTGCACTGGTCATCAGAGGCCTGGAGGAGGCCTGTTTTATAAGCGAGCCAAAAATGGCCCTGGGATATGGCCTCATGTTGTTTACTTCCTCACAGCAGGCCCGGACCGCCAAAAGTCCACAGGCACCAAACTCAAATGTATAACCATCCTCTGTTATTTCTAAAACATTAGTATGTACGGCCAGGCACAGTGGCTCACGCCTATAGACCCAGCATTTTGGGAGGCTGAGGTGGGTAGATTGCTTGAGCCCAGGAACTTGAGACCAGCCTGGGCAAAATGGCGAAACCCTGTCTCTACTAAAAATACAAAAATTAGCTGGGTGTGGTGGCGTGCACCTGTAATCACAGCTACTCAGAAGCCTAAGGCATGAGAAGCGCTTGAACAGGGGAGGCAGAGGCTGCAGTGAGCCAGTATTGTGCCACTGCACTCCAGCCTGGGTGACAGAGTGAGACTTGGTCTCAAAAAACAAAAACAAAAACAAAACCCAGGTATATAGCTACAGAAAAAAGCTCAAACAGGGCCGGGCACGGTGGCTCACGCCTATAATCCTAGCACTTTGGGAGGCCGAGACAGGCAGATCACGAGGTCAGGAGATCGAGACCATCCTGGCTAACATGGTGAAACCCCGTCTCTACTAAAAATATGTAAAAAAGTTAGCTGGGCATGGTGGCGGGTGCCTGTAGTCCCAGCTACTCGGGAGGCTGAGGCAGGAGAATGGCGCGGTGACTCACACCTGTAATCCCAGCACTTTGGGAAGCCAAGGCGGGTGGATTACTTGAGGTCAGGAGTTCAAGACCAGCCTGGCCAACATGGTGAAACCCCATCTCTACTAAAAATATAAAAAATTAGCTGGATGTGGTGGCGCAAACCTGTAATCATCCCAGCTATGAAGGAGGCTGAGACAGAAGAACTGCTTGAACCTGGGAGGTGGAGGTTGCAGTGAGCCAAGATTGTGCCACTGCACTCCAGCCTGGATGACACAGTGAGACTCCATCTCAAAAAAAAAAAAAAAAAAAAAGTTCAAACCAAGCAGATATTTAGCCATTTGGAGCCTGCCTACTTTGCATATCGCATGAAACTGCACCTAACATCTGCTAGCCATAGAGAAAAGAGACCCAAGGGCTCCAGAAAGACCCCAAGCCACCGCTGCCCTTTGCAGTTTTCTGATCTAGAGATGCCCCATCTGAGCTCCCCACGCTGGACGACATCATCTAGACATGTGAGCCCCCTCTCAGGTCCCCTTCTTGCCCAAGAGTTCCTTTGCCTTCTTCCCCTGCTGGATGGTGGCCCGCACCGTCACCTCTAGAAGGCCTCATTCTGTAAGGGACCCCCTCAGCGTGTAAACCTGTCAAAATGCCCCCCAAGCAAAGCTGCTTGTATGCTACTGCCATCTTGTGGTCGTTTATTTTTTTCTCAATCAGCCCTGAAATGCCCAGCTTCCTGATATTGTCATCCAAGGCTCAGCTCTATCACCCATTAACTGTGCAACCTCAGTGCTACGATCTGAACGTTTCCGTCCCCTCCAAATGTATATGTTGAAATCTTAACCTCTGAGGTGAGGGTATTAGGAGGTGGGGCCTTTTGGGAGGTGATTAGGTCACGAGGGTGGAGCCCTCGTGAATGGAATTAGTGCCTTTTTATTAATAAAAGAGACCCCAGGCCGGGCACGTTGGCTTATGCCTGTAATCCCAGCACTTTGGGAGGCCGAGGCAGGCAGATCACTTGAGCCCAGGACTTTGAGACCAGCCTGGACAACATAGAAGACCCCATTTATACAAAAAACACAAAAATTAGCCAAGTGTGGTAGCACATGCCTGTAGTCCCAGCTACCTGGGAGGCTGAGGTGGGAGGACTGCTTGAGCCTCAGAGGCAGAGGTCACAGTGAACCATGACTGTGCCACTGCACTCCAGCCTTGGCCACAGAGCAAGACCCTGTCTCAAAACAAAACAAAACAAAAAAACCAAAACACTACAAAACCCCAAAAACCCAGAGACCCCAGAACCGGTCTCCCTCCGCCCCGCTGTGTGAGGAGACAGCGAGGAGCCAGGGACCCCAGAGCCGGTCCCCCTCCGCTGTGTGAGGAGACAGCGAGGAGCCAGGGACCCCAGAGCCCGTCTCCCTCCGCTGTGTGAAGATACAGCGAGGAGCCAGGGACCCCCAGAGCCCGTCCCCCTCCGCCGTGTGAGGAGACAGTGAGGAGCCAGGGACCCCAGAGCCCATCTCCCTCCGCTGTGTGAGGAGACAGCGAGGAGCCAGGGACCCCAGAGCCCGTCCCCCTCCACCGTGTGAGGATACAGTGAGGAGCCAGGGACCCCAGAGCCGGTCCCCCTCCGCCGTGTGAGGATACAGCGAGGAGCCAGGGACCCCAGAGCCCGTCCCCCTCTGCCGTGTGAGGATACAGTGAGGAGCCAGGGACCCCAGAGCCCATCTCCCTCCGCTGTGTGAGGAGACAGTGAGGAGGTGCCACCTATGAAGCACAGAGTAAGCCCGCCCCAGACCACACATGTGCTGGCACCGTGACTGCGGATTTCCCAGCCTCCAGAAGTGTGAGAAACGAACGTCTGTTGTTGATAAGCCACCCAGTCAGTGGTATTTTGTTAGAGCAGCTGAATGAACTAAGATACTTGGCCAAAGAATAGTAACTCTCCAGGCCTCAGTTTCCTCATCTACAGAAATGGGGATAACCCAGGCCCCTGCCCCACAGTGTTAGGTGAGGATTCGGTGAGAGAAAGGTGGAAAAATGGACTGGCACGTGGCCTGGCAGACTGGTTGCTCAGTCCCTGCCAAGCTGTCTCCACCTCCCGTCAACCCAGCTCACTGATTAACCTACTCTATGCCTGTTCCTTTCTCCTCTTGACTTCTGGAATAATGTCAAATAGTCTTGGTGACAACTGGTATCCTTGCCTCGTTCCTTACTTCAGTGGGGGTTTTCCCCAGGTTTCACCATGAAGGATGATGTTTAGTTGTGGGGATGGAGAAGGCCTGGGAGGTTTTTCTTGCCCACCCCACTTCCCAGGGCTGGGATGTCCACAGCGACTCTGGGCCAAGACAGCGCTGCCACTCGAATGCCCCCACCTCGAAGCAGCTCCTGCTTCTTCATGAGGCACTCGCGCTCCTTGCCACAGATCTCCCGCCTGTTGTCGGTGGTGAGCCTCTTCATGGCCAGCTCCAGGTCCTCCTTCTGCTTGGCTACAAAGTCCCGGTCCTGTGGGGAGAGAGGAGGACAGGCCTTTATCCAGAGCTGGCTTGGGCACCTCAATGTCTCTTCCTATTATGGAAGAAAAGC
>NW_012103299.1:2069659-2071595 GCF_000951045.1 Mandrillus leucophaeus | reverse complement strand
GTATTTTTAAAGTAGTGCTACTTCATATTCTGGTAGTTAAGTGTTTGTGAACCTCTGTGATAACTCCTTCAGGATTTTTAGATTCCCTCAGGATTTCTAGAAGCAGAAAATCCAAGCCAAAGGATGTGCATATCTTCAAAGCTCTCCATGCAACTGCCTCCTCCAGGCCACACCATCTACTGTCCCTCTGCGTGGACGAGGGCCTGCGTGCCCCGCCTCACCAGTCCGCAGTCTCTTCCTAATCGCGCTGTAACGGGACAGCTCATGGGGCGTTCCAGAGACAACACAAGCTTGAGGCCTCGACCCCCTCCCCGACTGTGAACTTAGCAATGTCACCTCTCTCAGTCTTTGTTTCCTCTTCTGTGAATGGGAAAATGAACAGCTCCTACCATGGTAAGCTATGAACGCTGAACCAGGTAATACAGAAAGCATTTGTAAATGTGGACTCAAAGATTCTCTGCTTTGGAGGCTGAAGAAGCAGAGCACACAAAGACCCCCTCGTGGGGAAAATGGGAGCATTCCGGCACGGGATGAAAAGAAGGCTGGGGAGGCCAGCCAGGGCACAGCAAAGAGGCAGCGCTTATCTTAGGGACAATGCGGGAGCCACTGAAGGCTTTTAAGGCACAGGACTGTGGGGGGAAGGGTGCTGTTATCAGACTTGGAGTTCAAACTGCTCACACCTGCAGGCAGGAGAGAAGAAACTGCAGGGGAAAAACAGCAACAGGAAGCCTCGCTGGGAGGCCACTGGACAGTGGCTGGGGGGTCATGGAGATGGTGACAAGTTGATAGATCCAGAGACAGGAGATAAGAAATATACATACCATGCTTCAGGAGGTGATGAAGGACTGGAGGGAAAGGAGGGGACAGGAATGATGGGCCAGAAAGGAAGGAAAATGGCACCCTTCAGAGCATGACACGACCAGGTCTGGGACATCATGAGTTTGATGTCCTTTAGACTTAAAAGATGCCAAGAGGGCAGGGGAATATACTGGGTTGGTCAAGGAGATGTGACTTACAAATAAATAACCCTAGAACAAGGTAGGAGGTGCTAAGGGTTTGGGAGGATGGTCAGTGTAAAGTGTTGGGGTATCCAGAGATGGAAGAGCTCACTTCCAGCTGGAGACGAGGCAATCAAGGAAGGCTGCATGGAAGAGGGGATAATGGGGCCATGAAGGATGAGGCTAGATTTAGGTATTCAGAACAGGGCATTTGAGGGGCAGTGACTGGGCAAAGGCAGAGAGGGGGCCTGGTCACCATTCCAGGTCTCACACCAGTCCCTGCACTCCCCAGCTGAGGCCAGGGACTCACAAGAAGCTGCTTTTTCTGCGTATGCTCCTCCATCTTTTGCTTCATGCTCTCCTTCCGCTGCTGTCGGGGGAGCTTCTCCACCTCGTTCTTCACCTGCAACAGAGACAGCAGAGAGGGGCTGGGTCAGGGTCCTCTCCATGCTTCCTGCAGTATATTCTTCAACCCAGAACTCCTGGGCCAGAGATTGAGGAAGAGGCTCAGCGTTGCAAGGGCCAGCACCCTATGCGGCTCCCACCAAACCCCTCTGAGCAGGTGCCTCCCACTGGCCTACTCCTGCCTGCTGCTGGTTTCAGCTTCCAACTCCCCTAGAGTGGGCAGGTGCAGTTTCCAGCTGCGTGGTATCCTCCCTCCTCTTCTGGTAACAGCGCCCGGCTTCCTGCAGGGCAGTGTTTCTCCACCTTTTTAAAAAGTGACAGTCCCCACAGAAGTTCTTTTAGACATTTTTTCCTAATCCCTCTCCCCCCATGAAATTAGTCCAACAGACAATACTGTCGATCTGATAAACCACTGTCACATCTCAGGTATTTGGCTTCCTCTGCAGTAATATTAGCCTGGCTGAGAATGCACATCTTTTGTTTTTTTGAGATGGAATCAAGCAATTCTCCCGCCTCAGCCTCCCAAGTAGCTG
>NW_012103299.1:2067575-2069609 GCF_000951045.1 Mandrillus leucophaeus | reverse complement strand
TTGCAAGGGCCAGCACCCTATGCGGCTCCCACCAAACCCCTCTGAGCAGGTGCCTCCCACTGGCCTACTCCTGCCTGCTGCTGGTTTCAGCTTCCAACTCCCCTAGAGTGGGCAGGTGCAGTTTCCAGCTGCGTGGTATCCTCCCTCCTCTTCTGGTAACAGCGCCCGGCTTCCTGCAGGGCAGTGTTTCTCCACCTTTTTAAAAAGTGACAGTCCCCACAGAAGTTCTTTTAGACATTTTTTCCTAATCCCTCTCCCCCCATGAAATTAGTCCAACAGACAATACTGTCGATCTGATAAACCACTGTCACATCTCAGGTATTTGGCTTCCTCTGCAGTAATATTAGCCTGGCTGAGAATGCACATCTTTTGTTTTTTTGAGATGGAATCAAGCAATTCTCCCGCCTCAGCCTCCCAAGTAGCTGGGATTACAAGTGTGCGACACCACACCCGGCTGATTTTTGTATTTATAGTAGAGATGGAGTTTCACCATGTTGGCCAGGCTGGTCTCAAACTCCTGACCTCAAGTGATCTGCCTGCCTTGGCCTCCCAAAGCGCAGGGATTACAGGCGTGTGCCACTGCGCCCGGCCGAGAATGCATACTTTAGTATCCCCCTTGTCAGTCCCTGAGGTCCAGGTGAACTGACACCCCTACCCCCACTGGCCCTGGGCTGAGCATCTGATCCAGGCTGGCCAAGCAGCACATTCCATGCCCTTAGCCTCAGGAACTGATTCAGAGAGAAGCACGTGACCCTCACTGGTCCAGTGCGAACTTCAGGACGTTGCTGGAACGACTGAAGGAAAGCTACCTGCTGTCCTCTGGGGTTGTTAAACTGGGGGGATGAAGGCCAAGGTGCGTCACCTTGTCAGCCCTGGAGGGGACTGCCTGAGATGAACTCGACGCAGGGAAGCAATGCCAAGAGAGGAGAAAGAAGAATTCCTGCCAACACTCCTGCCCTCCTGGCCAGACGCCGGCAAGTATTCTTTCGTCCTTCAGCCGGCTGGGATTGGGTTTCTGTCTTTTGTGACAGGAGGGAGAAGAGATCCATGACACTTCTCTCTAAGGACCCCGGACTTCCTCAGACATTTCCTTCCCAAGAAACCCACACCTTTACCGGTGCCTAATAACCCAAAACCTGCACTGACAGAGGGCTCTTAGGAGCATCTGATGGGGGAAAAGGCCTGCCTGTGAGCAAAAAAAGAACATTCTGGGGAGTTCTGGCATGGTGAGGTAAGCCAAGACAGGCTGTGTCTGCTGATAATTACAGTGAAAACACTGCATCAAATACGAAAGTAACTACTTGAGGACTCTGAAAACCAAACAAAAGCAGGTGACATGAAGGGGAGTCCAAACTTGCAGACAAGACTGGTAGAGGAGATAAGTTTCCTATTTTTTTATTCCATTCTTTTGCTCTCCTGGCTTTGCACCAATCCCAGATCTGCCCAGTGGTGCAGTAGAAAAGCTGGCTAAAACTCCATAAGAAACCTTGTATTTCTGGCCAGAGAACCAGGAAAAGAGGCCTGCGGAGTCCAGTGAGTATGGGATGAATCCCAAAGAGAAAGGCACAGAAGGCCAGGCGTAGTGGCTCACACCTGTATTCCCAGCACTTTGGGAGGCCAAGGAAGGTGGATCACTTGAGGTCAGGAGTTCAAGACCAGCTTGGGCAACATGGTGAAACCCCATCTCTACTAAAAATATAAAAATTAGCCGCGCGTGGTGGCGCATGCCTGTAATCTCAGCTACTCGAGAAGGAGGCATGAGAATCACTTGAACTGAGGAGGTGGAGTCTGCAGTGAGCCGAGATCGCACCACTGAACTCCAGCCTGAATGACAGAGCGAGACTCCGTCTCAAAAAAAAAGAGAAGAGCACAGGAAAAGGGAAATTCCTAATTCTGTGTGTAAACACAGAGATTCACCCCTGAGCTAAGCATGACTGAGACAGGTGCCAAGCAGTATAGCAAAAAACCAAAGAAGAAAAGACCTAACTAAACTAAGACTGAAACCACTACCCACAGAAGATCAGACAGAACCTG
>NW_012103299.1:2062880-2063335 GCF_000951045.1 Mandrillus leucophaeus | reverse complement strand
GTGCCTGTAATCCCAGCTACTTGGGGGGCTGAGGCAGGAGAATCACTTGAACCCAGGAGGCAGAGGTTGCAGTGAGCCAAGATCATGCCATTGTACTCCAGTCTGGGCAACAAAAGCAAAATTCCATCTCAAAAAAAAATAATAATATATATATGTAATATATATATGTTATTTGATTTGATCATAATGAAATCAAAGTAAAAAATAAGAGAAAGATATGAGAGCCCCAAAACATTTTAAAATTAAACAACAAGCTTTTAAATAACCTGGGTCAAAGAGGAAGTTGCAAAGGAAATTAAAAAGTAATTGGTATTGAATAAAAATGAAAATACAACATATAAAGATTTGTGGAATGAAGTTAAAACAGTGCCCCATTTATAGCATTAAGTGAAATTTATGGCATTAAATGCTTAAAGAATAGTCTCAAATCAATGTTCTAAATGAGCTTCTACATT
>NW_012103299.1:2059463-2061188 GCF_000951045.1 Mandrillus leucophaeus | reverse complement strand
ACCCAGTTATTTGGGTGCCTGGCTAATTTTTGTATTTTTAGTAGAGACGGGGTTTCACCATGTTGGCCAGGCTGGTCTTGAACTCCTGACCTGAAGTGATCCACCCGCCTTGGCCTCCCAAAGTGCTGGGATTACAGGCGTGAGCCACCATGCCCAGCCAGAAAAACTATTTTTAAAAAATTGAAAAATTTAAAACTAAACAATAGAATGTCTGAGATTAAAATAAAACAATAGCAGAATGGTGATCACAGAGGAGGGTCATTAATTTGAAGACTAATTAATAAAGATTATATAATCTGAATGACAGAGAGGAAGAAAGATGAAAAAGATGAAGGTTTCAGGGACTTATGGGAAAATTATCAAAAGCTCAATGAAACCCAAACAGGTTAAATTAAAAGAAAACCACCCTCATATATATCATAATAAAACTTGAAAACCAAACTAAAAAAATTCAGGAGAGTATTTAAGAGAAATGTGACATTTTAACACAGGAAAATCATGACTCCAGTGACCACGGATTTCCCAACAGACACCAGGGAGGCCAAAAGCCACTGGAGTATCATCCTTAAAGTGCTGAAAGAAGGGCCGGGCACAGTGGCTTATGCTTGTAATCCCAGCACTTTGGGAGGCTGAGGCGGGTGGATCACAAGGTCAGGAATTCAAGACCAGACTGGCCAAGATGGTGAAACCCTGTATCTAGTAAAAATATTTTAAAAATTAGCCAGGCGTGGTGATGGGCGCCTGTAATCACAGCTCAGGAGGCTGAGGCAGAGAACTGCTTGAACCCGGGAGGCACAAGTTGCACTAAGCCGAGATCACACCACTGCACTCCAGCATGGGTGACAGAGCAAGACTCCATCTCAAAAAAAAAAAAGTACCAAAATAAAAGAACAGGAAGAATAGGTATGTCTAATGGAACTATCCTTCAGAAATGAAAGCAAAATAAAGACATTTTCAGATGAAGGAAAGTAGGAAACTTTGTGGTCGGGAAGAAAGGCTACATTGGAAGTTCTTCAGGTTAAAAAGAAGTGAGCTGAGGAGAAAACTTGTATCTTCAGTAAAAAAGAAAGAGTGACAGAAATGGTAAATATCTGGATAAACACAGTGAACAATTTTTCCCTTAAGATCTTTAAAATCTCAATGACCATTTAAAGCAAAAGTTGTCACATTATCTGGTATGGTTTTTAATATATGTAGATGTAATACATTATCTGTGATAGGCCAGGTGTGGTGGCTCAAGCCTGTAATGCCAGCACTTTGGGAGGCTGAGGTGGCCAGATTGCTTGAGGCCAGGCAAGACCAGCCTGGCCAACATGGTGAAACCCTGTCTCTAGGTATGAGAAGTGCTTGAACCCAGGAGGCAGAGGTTGCAGTGAGCAGAGAGCACACCATTACACTCCAGCCTGGGTGACACAGCAAGACTCGGTCTCAAAAAAAAAAAAAAAAAAGGCCAAAAATGTGACAATTATAACAAAACTGAGAAAGTATCAAGAAATTTACATGCTTGTAAAGGTACATTTTACTTAAAGAATTACAATATCAACTCTAAATAGATGCTGAGATAGGTATGTATATTATAACGCCCCAGAGCAACCATTAAACACACACACACACACACACACACAAACACACACACAAAGATAAACTAATTCGTGAAGTTAAAAATATTCAAATACTCCAAAAGGAGGTAGAAAAACGGGGAAGAGAGGAACAAAAACCAAAGGA
>NW_012103299.1:2026519-2058008 GCF_000951045.1 Mandrillus leucophaeus | reverse complement strand
ATAAAAAGAAGAGCAATTTAAATCCAAGCCTAATATAACAGCAGAAATCAATAACATTGAAAAGAAAAATCAATGAAACCAAAAGTTGGTTCTTTGAAAAGGTCAAAAAAATTAATAAACAATTAGACTGACAGGGAAGGAGAAGGAGAGGAAAAGGAGGAGGAGAAAAAGATGACAATACAAAATACCAGTATGAGGGATGAAAGAAAGAACATCACTACAGATGCTACAGGCATTCAAAGGATAGTCAGGAAATAGTTAATGCCAATAAATTTGAGCATTAAAATGAAATCTACAAATTCCTTGAAAGACAGAAGCTACTAAAGCTTACTTAAGAAGAAACAGGCCAGGCGTGGTGGCTCATGCCCGTATCCCAGCACTTTGGGAAGCTGAGGCGGGTGGATCGCCTGAGGTCAGGAGGTTAAAACCATCCTGGCTAACATGGTGAGAGCCCGTGTCTACTAAAAATACAAAAAAATTAGCCGGGCGTGGTGGCACGCACCTGTAATCCCAGCTACTCAGGAGGCTGAGGCAAGAGAATCGCTTGAACCTGGGAGGCAGAGGTTGTAGTGAGCTGAGATTTTACCACTGCACTCCAGCCTGGGCGACAGAGTGAGACTCTCAAAAAAATAAAAGAAAAAAGAAATAGGTATTGGAAGGCCATGTAACAAGGAAAAGTTAAAAAATAAAAAAAAATTAAAAAGAAGAAATAGGTAACTAAAACTGAGGCAGGATAGGTAGTCAAAAAAAATGACCAGGTTCTCTGGACACAGCAACTATAGGGACCATGCAGTCAACACCATAAGCCTCAGCATTCTCATTGTAATTGAGCTCATTCAAGCACAGCTATCTTCAGTAGGGAATTTTCCCTGTAGAGAGCATGCACATTTTGATTTTACCTGTCCTCAGACTGACTCTTTGTTCATTATTAATAGTAAAAAACACACCCCGGGTAGAGATTTAAGATGCTAATGAGACAGTGACATACGAACAAGCAGGTACAGCTACTGCACATGCGCACCCAGAGGACCACACAGAACATGCTTCCTGGCAACACCTCTTCCCACCTACTTATGAGTCATCATGTAAGACTCCCATTAAAAGAGTCTCCCTAGTACCATCTTTGCTGTCTCATCCTTACAAGCAGCCCACTCTGAATTCTCTCTCTCAGGGTGTACTGTCTATTCCATACCTAACTTTCAAAATACTAGTTTTCTTTTGCAATAAACGACTCTATGCTGCAGCTCCTTTGCTGTGTGTCTCATGTTTAAATTCCTTAAAGCCAAGAAGACAAGAATCGAGGTATCACAACAGCTGTCAACAAAACCAGATCAACATCCCTTATGACCACAGACCCCAAAATCCTCACCAAAATGTCAGCAAATTGAGTCCAGTAATATAGAAAAAGGAAAATATACAATAACCAAGTGGTTCTTACCCCCAAAAAGGCAAAGCTGATGCAATATTTTAAAATCAAGCAATATAATTTATATCAACAGACTAACAGAAGAAAAACCATATGATTATATCAATTGATGCATGAAACCCATTTGATAAAATTCAACACCTATTCATAATAAAATCGATTAGCATACTAGGAATAGGAGACTTTAAAAAATGTTTTTCTTTTCTTTCTTTTCTGATACGGAGTCTCGCTCTGTCACCCAGGCTGGAGTGCAGTGGCGTAATCTCAGCTCACTGCAAGCTCCGCCTCCCAGGTTCACGCCATTCTCCTGCTTCAGCCGCCCGAGTAGCTGGGACTACAGGCGCACGCCGCCACACCCAGCTAATTTTTTGTATTTTTAGTAGAGACGGGGTTTCACCGTGTTAGCCAGGATAGTCTCGATCTCCTCACCCTGTGATCCACCTACCTCGGCCTCCCAAAGTGCTGGGATTACAGGCGTGAGCCACCGCGCCCGGCCTCTTTCCTTTCTTTTTAACCTCAGCTTCTGCGTCTGTAGAAAGAGACTTTCTTAATCCGATGAGGGCAGCTATAAAAAGCGCTATTGCTAACATCATACTTAATGATGAAATATTGAATGCCTTCCCCTTAAAATGGGGAACAGGGCAAAGAAGTCCTCTCTACTATTCCTATTCAACATCCTGCTGAAGGTCCTGGCTAGCACAATAAAGCAATAAAAAAATAAAAAGCGCCGGGTGCGGTGGCTCATGCCTGTAATCCCAGCACTTTGGGAGGCCGAGGCAGGTGGATCACTTGAGGTCAGGAAATCGAGACCACCCTGGCTAACACGGTGAAACCCTGTCTCTACTGAAAATACAAAAAATCAGCCGGGCGTGGTGGCGGGCGCCTGTAGTCCCAGCTACTCGGGAGGCTGAGGCAGGAGAATGGCGTGAATCTGGGAGGCGGAGCTTGCTTGCAGTGAGCCAAGATCGCGCCAGTGCACTCCAGCCTGGGCAACAAGAGCAAAACTGCATCTCAAAATAAATAAATAAATAAAATAAAATAAAATAAATACTTACGGGTAGCAAGTGAGCACACAAAAAGATACTCAAATCATTAGTTGTTAGTGAAATGTGAATTAAAAACCACAATGAAACACCACTTCACACCCATCAGAATGGCTAAAAAACCTGACAGTTGCAAGTGCTGATGAGGACATGGAGCAACTGGAACTCTTGCACCTTGTTGTGATGTAGAATGATCCAGCCCCTTTTGGAACAGTCTGGCAGTCTCTCATGAAGTCAAACATGCACTTAGCATCTGACCCCAAAATTCCAGCAGCTGTTCTTCATCGTTTCTTCTTTCAATTCTTGGATTTTTTTTTTCATGGTCTTAGATTTGTAATCTGAATCCTTCTCCTATGTTCTTTGGCCTTAATGGTCTTAGATCAGGGTTTTGCAACTTCAGCACTACTGACCTTGTGGGTGGAGAATTCTTTATTGTGGGGACTGCCCTGTGCATTTGTTGTGGGGGTTGTCCTGTGAATTTTAGGGAGTTAGCAGCATCCCTGGCTTCTACCTGCTCAATGCCAGTAGCACCTCTCCCTTGTTTCCCCAGTGCTGACAACCAAAATGTTTCTAGATATTGCCAATTGGCCCCTACGGAACAAAGCAGTCCCGTTGAGGATCATTGTCTTAGAAGTCCTAGTAAAATATCTAAAATCTTATTTGTGCCACTTCTGCTTCCACATCAAAGGGTTGCCTTGGAGATGCTATATAACCCTAGTTCAGCATCTGGCTGTGGTGTCTGCCAAAATGCCTTTCGACAGCACCATCTCAGGCATCATACAATTTAAAGGCCTCATGAGCTTAAAACTGTGCTGTTTCAAGCATGATTTCTTGATTTTCCAGGACAGAAGATTAGAAGCAGCAGTTTAGTAAAGGATTTCTGCCAAAGGCACCGAAAACACTAAGAAACGTCACACCATTGACCACGGAGGGCGAAGGCAAAGGAACAGTAAAAGTAGAGTCACATGGGGCCACTTGACAAAGGGGCACAGGACTTCCATCCATCGGTATCCTCCGAGGACATTCATGTACCAGCACTGCTCTCCCGCTGAGATCTACTGAGAGACAGGGGCAGGGGAACTGCATTCTGCTGGATGTCAGAAAACCTGCATTCTAGTCCAGCTACGTGTCTTCAGAAAAGTTATTGAACTCGTTAGAGTTCCTTATTTTCTCATCGGGAAAAACAATCTGGCTTTCGACTAAAATTTCTTTAGGGATCCTTTGAGGGTTACAATTCTGTAGTGTTATGGAGATCCAAACTATTTAATAGCTACATTCTGTTTAATGAGCTTTGCCTGGGAAGGCAGGGAAACAGAGTTCTGGAAAGATTTCCTTCAAGACTGGTTAGGTTTGTTTTCCGATTTCAGTGATCTAAGGAGTTACAACTGTCAAGCCAGTTTCTCATGGATGCTAAAGATTACTGGGTTTATAGGAACTGAGTAGCAGACCATTAAGTCCCTTCTTACAGAGTGTGAGAATGTATCCACATTAATTGTATATGCATATATGCATATATACAGGAAGATGTAGTAAATTACTTGAAATTGACATGAATGGCCGGGCGCGGTGGCTCACGCCTGTAATCCCAGCACTTTGGGAGGCCAAGGTGGGCGGATCACGAGGTCAGGAGATTGAGACCATCCTGGTTAACACAGTGAAACCCTGTCTCTACTAAAAATATAAAAAATTAGCCGGGCGTGGTGGCGGGTGCCTGTAGTCCTAGCTACTTGGGAGGCTGGGGCAGGAGAATGGCGAGAACCCGGGAGGCAGAGCTTGCAGTGAGCCGAGATAGCGCCACTGCACTCCAGCCTGGGTGACAGAGCGAGTCTCCGTCTCAAAAAAAAAAAAAAGAAAAGAAATTGACATGAAGAATAAATAGGTCCCTGTTCAACTACCTTGCTAATAATTATTTTTCCTATATCCATATCTCCTTATTGAAAAGTGATTAGCATGATAAATATTCCACACCAATTGCTGTAATTCTGAAGAGGGTCCCAGGAGGCTTCTCACATTTTATTTTATTGTTTTGGTGTGTGTTTTCCATGCCTGAATTTAAATTATGACATGCTCTCTCACACTGATTGGATCGTAGGGAAATGGACAGGTACACTCTTCCTTGCTCTGGGCTGGTTAAAGGAAAGTGCCTGTTGCATCTGTGTATGGTCTCCCTCTCCAGCATCCATGTGTGAATTACTCTGTTGCAGCACTGGAATCGCTGATGCATCTGTAGGTAGTTCAGAGGCTGCTCACCTGGGGGGGTCTCATCCCTTCTAATTTTGTCCTTCACCCCTGCTGCTGCATCCTGACCACTATGTCAAGGGCAATGAGCCAGACCTCCCATTCCTACTTGGAATTCCTACTTCCTCGCCCAGCACCTTGCAGCCCTCACAGAAGTGACCTTTGGAATAGAGAAGGAGTTCTTAGGAGCATGGAGTAGGCAATGGCAGGACAGTGCCATCTGGGATATCTGGGGTTGCCATGGGGCAAAGCCTCTTGCTGGCCTCCTGCCATCGCTATCTGTTACATAAGTGAGCGGCAGAATCAAAGTAAGCAAGTTTGTCTACACAAAAGACCAGTACCTGGGACACCATCTTACTAAATGGTGTGAGCCCTGTCCTCCTCAAAAAGCCAAAGAGTCTGGGTGCAATGGCTCACGCCTGTAATCCCAACACTTTGGGAGGCCGAGGCAGGAGGATCACTTGAGGCCAGGAATTCAAGACCAGCCTGGGCAAATAAGTGAGACCCCCATTCCTACAAAAAAATTTTTTTAAAACATTAGCAGGGTCCCAAATACCCAGGAGGCCTAGGCAGGAGGATCACTTGAGCCCAGGAGTTCAAGGCTGCAGTGACCTGTGATTGCACCACTGCACTCCAGCCTCATCATTTAAAAAAAAAAAAAAAGCCAAAAGAGCAAAGAAGTTAAGCTTTTTCTTTCCATGAAAACTTCTTGAAGAAAAACACCCATAGGAAAAGATATTTTAAAAAACTGAATGTGATTAGAACCCCAGGTGCCAGATCCCACACTCTGCCTCAGCGTTCAGCGGCAGGCTTGAGAGCCTTCCTGGAACCCTGCTGGTGAGGAAGTCCAACTTTGTTAAGGGCACGTTCTGGGAAAGGGTGATGAAATCTGTGGCTTCCCCAACCCCCTCCTAAACTAGGCAACTTCCTCGGTCGCCTCCTCTCTCTTCCACTCTTACAAGTCCTTATACACACACACATACATACACGAGGTGTGCACGTGACAGGGCGCAGAGCCAAGGAGGGAATGGGCATCTACCCAGCTCTTATTCCGAGCAGATACTGGGTCTACCCCTGAATGTACTTCTCATTTAATGCTACAACATCTATGTAAGGACTGGACGTTAACAGGATTATTAAAATAGCACACTCCTGCCTGTGGCCCACTGCCCTGCGTGAGCTGGTCTCTGCCCTACCTGTCTGATTCCACCTTGTGCCAATCTCCCCTTTGCTTCCTTAGCTCCGGCTACATGGATGGTTTTCCAGCTCTTTGAACACTCCAAGCTCTTTCCCATACCTCAGGGCCTTTGCAGGTGCTGTCCCACCCTCCTGGAAGGTTCTTAGGCCTGCCAGCACCCTTCTGTACTCAGTTTACACGTCAAACACTAAGAGGCTTTCCCAGACCCGTCTAAAGCAGATCTCTCTGGATCTCTAGTCAGCCAGTCTATATGTTTCCCTAGCATGTTGGTAGCTGTTTTATTTATTCAATATTGGACTTTTTGTTTGTTTGTCTGGCTTCTCTGGAAATTAACAAATCCAGAAATGAACAGAATATATATATATATATTTGAGATGGAGTTCCGCTCTTGTTGCGCAGGCTGGATTGCAATGGCATGATCTCGGCTCACTGTAACCTCTGCCTCCTGGGTTCGAGCAATTCGCCTGCTCAGCCTCCCGAGTAGCTGGGATTAAGGCATCTGCCATCACGCCCAACTAATTTTTTTGTATTTTTAGTAAAGATGCGGTTTCACCATGTTGGCCAGACTGGTTTTGAACTCCTGACCTCAAGTGATCCCCCCGCCTGGGCCTCCCAAAGTGCTGGGATTACAAGTGTGAGCCACAGCGCCCAGCTGCATTAACATTTTTTTTATCTTGATGACTGAGTTCTTGGGTCCTCTGAAATGTTGTGCAGGTATACCTCATTTTTTCATGCTTCACTTTATTACACTTTGCAGACACTGTGATTTTTACAAATTGAAGGTTTGTGGCAACTCTGTGTCGAGCAAGTCTATCAGCGTCATTTTTCCAAAAGCATGTTCTCACTTCCCGTCCACGTTTTGGTAATTCTCGCAATATTTCACATTTTTTCATTATTATTATCTCTATCATGACGACCTGTGATGAGTGACCTCTGACGTCACCACTGTAATTGTTATAGGGTACCATGAGCCCATGTAAGACAGCAAACGTAATCAATAGATGTTGAATGTGACCTGACTGCTCCACACACTGGCCTTTCCCCCGTCTCCTCCCCTCTCCTCAGGCCTCCCTATTCTCTGAGACGCAACGACATTGAAATGAGGCCAATGAATATCCCCACAATGGCCTCCAAGTGCTCACGTGAAAGCAGGAGTTGCCACGTCTCTCACTTTAAATCAAAAGCTGGAAATGATGAAGCTTAGTGAGAAAGGCATGGAGAAAACTTACTGGGTCAAAAGCTAGGCCTCCTACACCAGACGGTCAGCCAAGTTGAGAATACAAAGGAAAAGTTCTCGAAAGATAAAAGTGCTACTCCAATGAACATGAATGATGAGAAAGCAAAACGGTCTACGCTGAGATAAAGTTTGAGTGATCCGGGTAGAAGATAAACCAGCTACAATACTCCCTTATGCCAAAGCCCAATCCAGGGCAAGGCCCTAACTCTTCAATTCTGTGAAGGCTGAGAGAGGTGAGGAAGCTGAAGAAGAAAGGCTGGAAGCTAGCAGAGGCTGGTTCATGATGTTCAAGAAAAGATGCCAGCTCCGTAACATGGAAGTGCAAGGTATAGCAGCAAGTGCTGACGCAGAAGCTGCAGTGAGTTATCCTGAAGACTTAGCTAAGATCATTGATGAAAGTGGCTGCACTAAACAACAGATTTTCAGTGTAGATGAAACAGCGTTCTCTGGGTAGAAGATATGCCATCTAGGACTCTCAAAGCTACAGAGGAGAAGTCAATGCCTGGCTTCAAAGCTTCAAAGGACAGGCTGATTCTCTTGTTAGGGGTTAATGCTGATGATGACTTGAAGTTGAAGCCAATGCTCATTTACCATTTTGAAAATCCTAGGGGCCCTTAAGAATCATGCTAAGTTGGGCGCGGTGGCTCACGCCTGTAATCCCACCACTTTGAGAGGCCGAGGTGGGCAGATCATGAGGTCAGAAGTTTGAGACCAGCCTGGCCAATATGGTGAAACCCCATCTCTACTATAAATACAAAAATTAGCCAAGTGTGGTGGTGCACGTCTGCAGTCCCAGCTCCTTGGGAGGCTGAGGCACAACGACTACTTGAACCCAGGAGGCAGAGGTTGCAGTGAGCCGAGACTGCGCCACTGCACTCCAGCCTGGGTGACAGAGCAAGACTCCATCCCCCAAAAAAAAAAAAAAAAAAAAATCAGGCTAAATCTACTCTGCCTGTGCTCTAAAAATGGAGCCACAAAGCCCAGGTGACAGCACATCTGTGTACAGCATGGTTTACTGAATACTGACTGGCTTTATTTTTTATCCACTTTATTGCAGGGGTATGGAACCAAACCGGCAGTATCTCCGAGGTACATCTGTGCTTAAGGTGACTGCCTCAGCTGCTCAGCGGGCCAGGAGCCCTGGCTCCCAGAGGCAGCTGCCCACGGCCTCTGGGACGCCCCAAATGTCATGCCCACCATGGTAAAGCCTGGAATCTGGGCTCTGAGGTCCCGAGGACCACCCTCAGAGGCTGCTCATCCACTGCTCCCAGCTGGGAGACTGAGGACAGCCTGCCCTGGTGTTCCTGCTTCTCTCCGTCCTCCACAAAGGGAGGCATGGGCTGTTCTTTGACGCCCAGATGCCTCTCTCCAGAGCAGCCCATGAGATGTGCCTCAGGACCAGACTCCTCCTTCCACCCTCCCCTTCCCCTTCCAACACAGGGAGGAGGAGGAGGTAGAGAGGGTGGAGCGTAGAGGGCATGCTGTATGTGCCCACCCACCCAGCACCCACCGGCCCTTCTGGGAACAGCATCTCAAATTCCCCTGGGCCACCAGCCCTTCCTTATTCCCTGCTCTTTCTCGGCAGGGGTTGCTAAGCTGGGAGGATGTGAAGGAAGCTGCCTGAGGCCACACAGTGAGGGCCTGCCCTAAGCCACAGCAACACAGAGGAAAGCAGAGTTCACAGGATGGAGAAGTGGCTCCTCATGGCACAGCTCGGGCACACAGATCCAGCCTCACCTGCTCCCAAGCTCTTTAGCCACACCCCTTTGTTGCCAAGGTGAGGTTGAGCTGGGGCCACGATCACTTGCAACTAAGAAGGCCCTAATACTCCAAGCTGCCCCTGCCCCCACCCAGCACATACTCACCTCTTTCTTCATCAGTTTGAGCTGCTCTTGGAACCTGGCATAGTCCCGATCCTGCTCCAGGCGGATCCGCTTGGCCTCTTCCCGGCGGCGTACGGCATGGTCTTGCTCCATCTTCTCCACTTGCTGCTTCTGCTGACGCTCCAGGTTCTCTAATTCCACGTCAAAGAACTTCTTCTTGGCCTGAAAGGAGCAGAAATTCTGAGAAATTCAGCAAAGTCACTTTGTACTTAGCAGGGACATGGGGAGTGGGATGGGGAGAACTCAGAGCCTGTGATCAGACCTAGGCTTGAATCCCAACTCCACCACCCCCTTGCTGTGTGACCCGGGGCAAGTTGCTTAGCCCGAGTCTCCATTTCCTCATCTGCAAATGGGAGACCAGACCAGCACGTTGCACGGTGCTCAGTAAAGGTTATTTGCCCTCTGGAGATCCTCCCGTGGGACTCGGGATCACTGTGACCTTCACGGGATTCTGTGTTAACAAGTCACCGCCTAACAAGATCAGGAAGCCTCCAGGAATTGGGCAATTGTTGTGAATTACTCTTCACTACCCAATCATTCCCACTATGTAGCTTCCACTGAGAGAACATACAGAGGCAAGAAGCCCTCCAGGGTCCCATCTTTTCTCACACTCACGTTGATTTCCTGTTCAAAACGTTTGTGCATTTGCTCCAGCTGCAGCTCGTGCTTGTTACTCAGCTGGGTCTGGTTCCGATGCTCTTCCTTCTGGAGCAGCCGAAGCTCTCGGAGTTCCTGGCGCCTGAAAGGTTAAAGGATACAGATATGTCACAGTAAGAAACTGGCCTCAGGGATCACAATATTTGCAGCTTGGAACACTGAGGGTTGGATCATGGAGCAAAATCACACAAGTCTTGGTCATAGGCATGACTAGAACTCAGCCTTCATTTGATATTTATTGACAGACAAAACCTTAATAATCTTAATAAATAAAGAGTACCTACAAATCAATAAAAAGGAACACTATCCTAACCAAAAAAAGTGGCAAAGAACATGAACAGACATGAAGCAAAAGATAAAAAGAAATTTTAGAATCACCTATATAGATATAAAAGACAAATGAAACAGAAACCACAATGTCATGATGTAGAAAACATGATGCAGAAAATTTGTGTAGAAACTACATTTTCATGATGTAGAAAATTTGACGGTAGAAACTGGTACATTTCTGGAGGACAATTTGGTTATAAGTTTATGTCTTTTGACACAGTAGTTTCACTTCTGGATACTGATTTTAAAGAAATATTTATCGACGCACAAGACCACTGAATAACAAGAGTCAGCCAGGCATGGTGGCTCACACCTGTAATCCCAGCACTTTGGGAGGCCAAAGCAGAAGAATCACCTGAGGTCTGGAGTTCGAGACCAGCCTGGCCAACACGGCGAAACCCCACTTCTACTAAAAATACAAAAATTAGCTGGACATAGTGGCATGCGCCTGTACTCCCAGCTACTCAGGAGGCTGAGGCAGGAGAATCACTTGAACCTGGGAGGTGGAGGTTGTAGTGAGCCGAGATCATGCCATTGCACTCCAGCCTGGGCTACAAGAGCGAACTCCATCTCAACAACACCACCACAAAAAAAAAAAAAAAAAAAAAGAATATGCAATTATTTAAAATCAATGTTATTTAGTAAAAAATTGGAAGCAAATGCCCATCAATATAGGTCTATGTAAATAAAGTACATTGGTATGATGGAATTCCATACAACTTTAAAAAATTCAAGTTTTAGAAAATGTTTAATTACATAAGGAAACATCTATTAAAAATAAAAATAATTCGGTCAGGCATGGTGGCTCACACCTGTAATTCCAGCACTTTGGGAGGCCAAGGAGGGCGGATCACCTGAGGTCGGGAGTTCAAGACCAACCTGAGCAACGTGGAGAACCCCGTCTCTACTAAAAATACAAAATTAGCCAGGCGTGGGGGTGCATGCCTGTAATCGCAGCTACTCGGGAGGCTGAGGCAGGAGAATCACCTAAACCCGGGAGGCGGAGTCTGTAGTGAGCTGAGATTGTGCCATTGCACTCCAGCCTGGGTAACAAGAGCAAAACTCTGTCTCAAATAATAATAATAATAATAATATTTATGAACAGATATGGAATAATCTCTAGGTTAAAAAAAAAAGCAAGACATTAAAGAATAGGTCTCTTATGCCATCTTATCCGGGAGAAAAAAGGACAACAATATGTGTCTGTACACACATATATGTATTGTTTACTTTTCTAGTATCTCTGGAAGGATTAAACCATAAAACATTAACACAGGAAAGAGAACTGGATTTCTGGTAGGAAAATGAGGGAGGAAAATTTTTCACTGTTTATCTTCTTTCTTTTTTAAAAAAAATTTTGAACCATGATCTTATACAGGTCGAGTATCCTTTACCGAAAAACCTTGGGACCAAAAGTGTTTTGGGTTTCAGATTTTGTTAGATTTTAGAATATTATACTTACTGAACGAGCAACCCTAATCTGAAAATCTGAAGTCTGAAATGTTTCAGTGAGAATCTGATGTCAGTGCTCAAAAAGTTGCAGATTTTGGAGCATTTTGGATTTTGGATTTTTTGATTTGGGATGTTCAACCTTTATTACCTGCTAAAAAATATATAATAAAAATTTTACATAGGCCATGCGTGGTGGCCCATGCCTATAATCCCAGCACTTTGGGAGGCTGAGTTGGGAGGATCACTTGAGCTCAGGAGTTCGAGAGCAGCCTGGGCAACACAGTGAGACCTCATCTCTGCCCAAAAGACAAAAATTAGCTGGGCATGGGGGTGCATCTGTGTGGTCCCAGCTACTTAAAAGGCTGAGGCTGGAAGATTACTTGAGCCCAGGAGGTCCAGGCTGCAGTGAGCCATGACTATGCCACTTGCACTCCAGCCTGGGCAACAGAGCAAGATCCTGTGTTAAAAAAAGAAAAAAAATTGACCTTAGCCACATGCCCTAATTTTGTATCTATATTGCCAGTATGTATATGTGTGTACTCACAGAAAAAATATTGGAGGGATAAGCCCCAAGTGTTTACCATGTTTCTTAATGAGCAAATCCATTAAAAATTGCTATGTAGGCCGGGTGCGGTGGCTCACACCTGTAATCCCAGCACTTTGGGAGGCCGAGGTTGGCGGATCATTTGAGGTCAGGAGTTCAAAACCAGCCTGGCCAACATGGTGAAACCCCATCTACTAGAAATACAAAAATTAGCCAGGTGTGGTGCTGCACGCCTGTAATCCCAGCTGCTCGGAGGCTGAGGCAGGAGAATGGTGTGAATCTGGGCGGCAGAGGGTGCAGTGAGCCGAGATTGTGCCACTGCACTCTGTCAGACTCTGCTTAGAAAAAAAAAAAAAAAGAAAAAAGAAAAAACTGCCACATGTCATTTATATAATCAGAAAAAAAGAAAAAAAATCAAACTACTACAGAAAGAACCTGAGCATCCTGACTGAGCTGGGGGCTCCTGGCGGCCTCTCGGGGTCGGGGTCCGTGAGGCCTGTGTCCTAGTCCAGTGCAGCGCCATGCTGATTCCCATGAGGCCACACTCTGACCCCAGCGGCCTTCCTCATGGCTCGGAGGGACCATAACTGCTTACAGAACTGCCCCCCAAGAGCAGCACAAGGAGGGGTTGGGCAGTGCAGTGAGGCCAAGCACATTCTCTGGGGTCACAGCGCCCATCTGAATCTAGGCTCAGTCAGCTTTCCAGCTGGGTGACCTCTTGGAGAGTCACTCATCCTCGTGGCACTCATTCCCTCCTCTGCAAAATGAGGCTAATGATCTTTACCTCTTGGGTCCTTTGAGGGATAAATGAGATGGCACAGGTCAGGTGCCCACGTGGCACATGACCAGCACTCTGTAAGTGGCAACTGCTCGAATTCTACCAAGGAAGAAGAGGCAATGGCTGCCCTGCCTCTGGGAACAGCCAGAGGTGCTTTCTACAGCCGCAGAGGGAAGACTGAGCCTCTGCTTCTCTGGAAAGCGAGAAGAGAAGAGGCAGTTTTTGAGAGTGTTAATGAGGAAACGGAAATCCTGACTCAAGAGAAACTAAGGTTTAGAGAAGAATTGACAAAAAGCGTAAAAAGGAGTACAGAAAGAAGGCAGGCAGCCAGACTCTAGCACTCCCTGGCCCACCTGTGCTCTCAGAAGAAAAGGCAGGCAAGGAGAAGACTGGGACTCAAGGGCAAGGGAACGGCAGAAGCGGTTTTAGGGAGGGACAGGAGGAGCTCTGCCCGGAAGCCTTGTCAGTCTGGGAATGTGATAAATGCTCAACCACATAGTTCAAAAGCCGAGGTGTGACCCAGTTCTCCAAAAATGCCAGGGCTCAGGTATGGCCAGGGGCCTGGGCCAGCAGGGAATGATCAGGGCCAGCCACACCCCTGGCGTGTGGCAGCCTGGCCTGGTTTACAGCTGCTCAGACCTCCAGACCACGGCAGGCAAACGAGAAAACGCTGGTTCCTGACGAGCACCTCTTCACCTCCTCAAGTCTCACCTTTTGACCCTGAGTAGCACACAGCTGCTCTGCTTAGGAGGTGGATGGGGACCCACAGCCAGGGCCAGAGAGCACTGCTTCTTCATGGGGTGTGGCCAATCTAGAATTCTATCCCTGGGAACTTCAATTGCCCAGAGGGGAGGTGATGAAAACCCACCTCTTGAGGCTGAAGCTCAGAGTCCAGAGTGCCTCTCAGGTGACCATTAGTTTGAACAGAAGGTGGTGTCATCTGCCCAAACAACCTGTGCCCTAGTCTCCCAATCCACACAGATGACACCTGTGTGTGTGTGTGTGTGTGTGTGTGTGTGTGTGTGTGTGTGTGTGTGGTGTATGCAGATACCACACTAACTAGTGAAAAATCTGTCTTTCCTCCCCCTGTTCCCAGAGGGAGAAGTGATCCAGAACATCTAAAACTACTTTTATTTGGTTTTGGCTTATTTATCTATTTATTTATTTTTATTTTTATTCTGAGACAGAATCTCACTCTGTCACCCAGGATGGAGTGCAGTGGCATCATCTCGGCTCACTGTAACCTCCGCCTCCTGGATTCAAGTGATTCTCCTGTCTCAGCCTCCCGAGTAGCTGGGATTACAGACGCCCGTCACCACGCCTGGCTAATTTTTGAATTTTTAGTATTGACCAGGTTTTGCCATGTTGGCCAGGCTTGTCTCGAACTCCTGACCTCAAGTGATCCATCTGCCTAGGTCTCCCAAAGTGCTGGGATTAAAGGTGTGAGCCAATGTGCCTGGCGTATGCTTTTATTTTTTACAATTTAGTTTTAAAATTTATTTTTGAGAGACAGGGTCTTGCTCTGTTGCCCAGGCTGGAGTGTGGTGGCATGATCGCAGCTCACTGCAGCCTTGACCTCCTAGGCTCAAGTGATCCTCCCACTTCAACCTCCCGAGTATCTGGGACTATAGGTATGTGCTCAGCTAATTTTAAAATTTTTTGTAGAGACACTATGTTGCCCAGGATGGTCTCGAATTCCTGGGCTCAAGTAATCCTCTCACTTCAGCCTCCCAAAGTGCTGAAATTATAGGTGTGTGCTGCTGTGCCCGGCTGCATGCTTATGCTTTTAAAAGAATATGAATATTAGGCCGAGCATGGTGGCTCACACCTGTAATTCCAGCATTTTGGGAGGCCGAGGCGGGCGAGTCACAAGGTCAGGAGTTCGAGACTAGCCTGGCCAATATGGTAAAACCCCGTCTCTACCAAAAGTACAAAAATTAGCAGGGCGTGGTGGTGGGCACCTGTAGTCCCAGCTACTCAGGAGGCTGAGGCAGGAGAATCGCTTGAAACCGGGAGGCAGAGGTTGCACTGAGCTGAGATGACGCCATTGCACTCCAGCCTGAGCGACAGAGCGAGACTCCGTCTCAAAAAATAAAAATAAATATATAAAATTAAAAAAATTTTAATTCACATGTATAAAAACATGTGATTAATGTTCCAGAAATTTTCTCTACACTAATCATGAATTTACCTTGCAAAGGCCTGGCCCCTAGGGAACTCCGTGGCTCCATGGCCTCCCTAAGTGTTAAGCTCCCCCAACTCCTGCCAACTACAAGGTCCAGTGAAACCTGAAGGAATTCTCACACAGACAGACCCAGTTAGAATCCCAGCTTTACCCCTGCCCAGCTGGAAGACCCGGGGCAAGTGACTTACTTGCCCAGAAACAGTGTTTCCTCCTTTGTTTACAAAATGTGGAAATAGGGTCTCCCGAAGGAGGGCTGCAAGTGGGGGATGGAGAACTGAAAAGTATAAAGACGGATCCCAGCAAACAGCTTTGCCTCACACCTTCCTCCCTGTTCCAATCCTTCACCAGCTCACTGGTTTTGCCTCCAAAATGTAGGTCAAATCTGACCACGTTTTTCCCTCTTCCCGGCCACTGCCCCAGCCTGAGCCCAGAGACTGCCCAGAGAGTCAAGATCTCCCTGTCTCCCTCCACCAGTCCCCCTTAAAGACGCTGAGTAGTTATTACTCAGGGTCTCAGCAACTGCAGTTTCCCTTGGGCTCCCCCGAGCTCTCCTCCCCTTATCCTTTAGGCCTGGCTCAGGGGCTTCCCTTGCAGCAGCCTTCCCCACTCCAAGCACTCACCATCATGTCACCTGTTACTTCCTTCATGGCACGTAGGACAATCAGGGATTATCTTGTGTACTGTATGTTGGCCCATTAGGTGTTAAGTTCTACAAGGGCAATGGCCTTATCTATTTGGGTCACCACCTTGTCTCCAACCTGGTGGGTTGGTGTATACATGGATGGATAGATGGATGAATGGTTAGGTAGACAGGTGGAGGGCTGAATGGGTAGATGGGTGGGTGGGTGGATGGGGGGTAACTGGGTGGATGACTGGGTAGACAGATGGAAAGGTAGATAGGGAGTAGGTAAATAGATGGATGGATAGATAAATGAATGGAAGAATAAACGGATGGATGGGTGATTGGGTGGATGGCTAGATAAATAGATGGATACTTGGGCAGATGGAGGGAAGGATGGAATGGTGAGTGAGTAGATGGATGGGTAGATGGTTAGCTGGATAAATGGAAGGTGAGTGAGTGGTAGATGAATGAGTGGATGACTGGATGGATGGATGGATGGATGGATAGATGAATGGATGAATGGATGGGTGAACGATTGGGTGGATAGATGGACAGGCAGATAGCTGAGTAGGTGGATAGATGGGTGGATAAATGAATGGAAGGATGGATGATTAAGTAGATGGGTAGACGAATGGGTGCACAGTTGGATGGATGGATGGAAAGGTGAGTGGGTAGATAGGTGGATGGGTGGAGGGGTGAGTGGGTGGAAGAGTGGGTAGACTGATGGGTGGATAGATGAATAGATAGATAGGTGAACAGGTGGATAGATGGGTGAATAAATGAATGGATGGGTGGATAGATAGATGAATGGTTGGATAAAGGGGGGAGTGCAGGATCTAAGGCAAAATGGGTTTCCTTTTGTCTCCTTGATTCCCCCACTTCATGCTGTAGACAGACAGCCCTCTCACCAAAAGGGCCAATGCCCACACCTCTTACCATAGCCCAACCCTCTTACCACCATTGGTGGCCCTTCCCAGGCTTGCCTGAGAAATCTCATCTCCTCATCCTTCTTCTCATCTTCGCTGATGATCTTGGAGGTGGTGATGCTCACCTCCACACCATCCACCACAAATTTGCGTGTCCGCTTGAGGGTTTTTTTGTGCAGCTTTGGGTCCTGGCCAGGGAAAACCATTAGACAAGTCTCAGAATCGCAGCTAAGGACCACCTGCCACGGCAGGTGAGGCCACAGCTCTGCTGGGCCCACAGCTTCAGCACCACCCCCAGAGAGATGTAGCCATCCATCTTTCCTCTTGCCTCAACTTAACCTAGGAGCTGGAGGGTCTGAGCTTATTCCCTTGCCTTTCCCAGGTCTCAGTCTTCGGACACTGTGCTGAGGCCTCCCCCACCTCGCTGCCAGCACCTCTCATGCATCCAGGACATGGTGTCAGAAAGAGCTGCGTTCTAACCCTCACTCCACCACTTACTGGTTCTGTGTCTCCAGGCCAGCTTCTTGTCCTGCCTGAGCCTCAGCTTCCTCACCTTTCAGGGAGGACAATCACACTACTTGCCTCCCAGGGTAGTTGTAAAGATCCAATGAGAGAACACACGGTGGATCCACAGCGCAGTGCCCACTCCCGATGCATGTTCCATGCCTGGCATTTCTTTCTGACGGTTATTACTGCAGACCACACACAACCTTCGCGCAAGGTGCCAAAATCCCAAGGAGCTCAAAAATTAAAGGCTGTTTTCATAACTGGTTTGGTAGCCAAACCACCGTGAGATTATGCATCGTCGTGATCTTTTACTGTGAGGAATCACACATGCCACAAGTGGTTGTGCAGGTGCCACCCGGAATCCTGGAGGTGTCAGTGTGTCTTAATACGTGGTTCCCTCTGGAAGTTCTCAGCTCTGATTCTGAAGGTGTCCCCATAACCCTCCCGCTCTGCCCACTGCCTCTGGCCTCTTGGCTGGTTTCAAAAACTCCTTTAAGATGGCGTCTCGCTCTGTTGCCCAGGCTGGAGTGCAGTGGCGCAGTCTCAGCTCACTGCAACCTCCGCCTCCCGGGTTCAAGCGATTCTCCTGCCTTAGCCTCCTGAGTAGCTGGGATTACAGGCATGTGCCACCACGCCCGGCTAATTTTTTTTTTTTTTTTGCAGGGGGACGGAGTCTTACTCTATTGGCAGGCTGGAGTGCAGTGGCGTGACCTTGGCTCACTGTAACCTCCACCTCCCAGATTCAAGCAATTCTCCTGCCTCAGCCTCCTGAGTAGCTGGGACTACAGGTGCCTCCCACCACGCCCGGCTAACTTTTGTATTTTTAGTAGAGACAGGGTTTCACCATGTCAGCCAGGATGGTCTCGATCTCTTTACCTCGTGATCCGCCCACCTCGGCCTCCCAAAGTGCTGGGATTACAGGCGTGAGCCACTGCGCCCGGCCATGCCGGGCTAATTTTTTTATTTTTATTTTTAGTAGAGACAGCGTTTCGCCATGTTGGTAAGGCTGGTCTCGAACTCCTGACCTCGTGATCCACCCGCCTCGGCCTCCCAAAGTCCTGGGATTACAGGCGAGAGCCATAGCACCCGGCCCGAAGACTCTTTTTGGTGTAGCCCAGCCCTGCCCTCCTAACGAAGGGCCTCCCAGCCTCTGAAAGAAGACTGAGGAACCAGCGTGGCAGGATGCTGAGCCCCACTCCTGCTGAGTCGAGAGCGGCAGACTGTTCTTGCTCCCTGAAGTCTGGGCCCCTGTCTCCTGCCCATGGCACCTCGCCCAGGGGAGCTGGACAGCATCAGCATAGACCCAGCATGCCCGACTCTCATCTCTCTATGGTGGCCAGCTCACATGTGCCAGGACCCAGGCAGGATGGGTCAGACCGGCCATGAGAAGTGGAGGCTGGCAGGAGCGAGAGCGGAGGGGAAGAAGGGGCATCCACAGCCACAGCCCTCTGCTGAGACCTGTTCCTGGCCAGGGGGCCTCCATCGCTGAAGGAACAGGCTCCTAGTCACGCCCAGGGGTGCTGGCGCAGCGGGGGACTCTCATTAGAACAGCTGGAGGTCCCTGACACACTGCAGTCAACCAGCAACATTCTCCACAGCCTTGAGAAGAGCAGGGGAGCCCCTGCTCTCGGTGGGTCTTCCTCATTAAAAAGTCAAACAAAAAACCCTTTTGTTCACCTAGTGTCTTTAGGAAAAGTGGCAGGATGCCTGTCCGAAGGAAGACGCTGCTCACAGATAACAGCTGCTGTGCATGCTTGTCACGTGGCCTGTTGGAAATGTGCTTCCCTTCCCTGCCTAAAGCTGACTGGCCGTTGCGGCTCCTGTCACTCCCCTTTGCTTAGCAAATACGTTCGAGTCTCTACTGCGTTTTTCACCAAGTAAATTTGGGAAGGAAAAACAAAACCATACAGTATTTCCTCTAAAATGAGCCTTGGGTAGAGGGTCAGGTGACCCATCGTGAGTTTAATAACACCCTGGGATTTATCGGGGAGGCCAGGAAAGGAGTCAGCCCCTTCCAGCTGCCTAAGAAGAAGGAGGCCATGGCTCCCACTGGGACAGTTTCGAGTTCGGAGCCTAGGGTCTGACCACCTTCCCACTCCTACCTGGCCCTGGGCTGGCTCCTCACTTCCCTGAGCCTCCTCGGCTTATCTGTAATGTGAGAGGATGAAGGAGGCTGTCTGTTCTTTCTAAAGCACTTGTACAGGGTTCGCCTCCCGCCCAGGCCTCTAGTGCGGTGGCTATTGTCATTCACAACACTGCCCACCTCCAGAAAGGCCCCGGAGGCAGGGAAGACAGCTTTGAGCTGTTTCTTTAGTTGGATTTACCAGTTACCAGCTGGGTCTCGTGGCTGACCTCCGGATGACAGAAATTCATTTGTAGCTAAGGCCTGAGAGTTCTCGCTCCCAAATTTCACCAGGGCATTTTACCAAGCTTTGAAATTTAAACCCAAACCAACTGCTTGACGTTCCTAAATCCCACACTGAACCCAGATATTCTGGAGATTAAACCATGAGTCAAACCAAAACTCCTTAATGAACCGCTTAAAATGCAAGGAAGCCCCTAAACGCTTTTGAAAGCAAAATGGAGCTGCAGAACATCCCGCAATGGTCTCGCTGCAAGCCCGTGGTGGGAGAGGCGGCGTTACCTTGATGGACAGAGAGCCCATCTCTTTGTTCAGCGACAGATCGGCGGAGAGATTGGTACCGTAGTCCATGCTCTCAGAGGTGCAGAGGCTGCTGCAGTCCGAGTCCCTCTTGGAAGGGCCTGGAGCTGCCTGGGCAGGGGGCTCCAGGCTGCCATTGGCCAGCTTCTCCCCACCCAAGGTCTCCAGGGCGCTGCTGTTGGGCCGGCTCTGGCTGGTCTTTTGAGATCTGTTGGCTGCTGGGCTGAGGTCCCCACCCTGCTCAGCAACTTGCTTCTCCTGGGCTACCTGAATTCTGGCATCCATTGACACAGGTCGGGACTTCCGCAGGGGCACAGGCACTGCTAGGCCGTTCTCATTTCCAGGGGCCACGACTGGGGCGCTGGTGGTTTGGGGGGATTCGTCCCCAGAGGGCTGGCTGCAGGGCTCATTCACACTGTCCTGAGACTGGCTGGGTGCCAGCGGGGTGGAAGATGGCTCCGTGAGAGGCTTGTCAGCATTGAGGCTTGGCGGACTCACCTCAGAGGAGTTCTGAGTATGGTTCTCCAGAGTCTAGGAAAAAAAAAAAGATAGTCAAGGCCATGCTGCTGTATGTTCAAGGCAAGAGTCAGAGATGCAATGGAGAGAGTCAGACACCCTCAAGATGAAGTGGGCCAGGGCCAAGAAAGGAGAGCAGACATCTCCCTAGCCACGGTCTTCCTCTCTCCCTACTGCCTAACCATAAAAAATTACTATTTATTTTGAGGCATAGCAATCTCCTCGCTATCTCTAATCTTAGCCGAATGTAATAGCTGTTATTCCTCCTAGGAGGCAGCTGTGGCCAGCTGGCCAGCTCATGGCCCACAGGGAGGGGTCAGTGGCCACTCCATTCCAGCCAATTGTGATAATGTGGGAAAATGGCTCCCCTGTGCCCAAACCTTCCCAGTTTTTAAATCTTAATGTTTTAATTTTATTTATCTATTTTTTTGAGACAGGGTCTTGCTCTGTCACCCAGGCTGGAGTGTAGTGGAGCCATTTTGGCTCAATGCAACCTCTGCCTCCCAGGCTCCCACCTGGGAGTGGTCCTCCCACCTCAGCCTCCTGAGGAGCCTCCTGAGTAGCTGGGACTACAGGTGCATGCCACCACACCCAGCCAATATTTGCATTTTTTTAGTAGAGACAGGGTTTCGATATGTCACCCAGGCTGGTCTCAAACTCCTGGACTCAAGTGATCTGCCTGCCTCGGCCTCCCAAAGTGCTGGGATTACAGGTGTGAGCCACCGCACCCAGCAAAACCTTCCAATTCTTAAAGACAAGTTTGAAATCTAGGTTTTTAATGGACATCTCTTAACTTTTAGGTGGCAACTAACTCATATTTTTTAAAAAGTCACATAAAGGCCAAGCCAAGCCTGTCTGGGGACTGGATTCAGCCCCTGTGGCCACTAAGTTTTCAGCTTCATTTTTGTGTTTTAGAGTCTTTGTTGGGTGGAAAGTACTGGAAATGTTGCTATGCTATGGTGAAACAGAACATCCTTCCTGTGTATAAAACATAAATGTCCAACTTGGTGAACAGAGTGAGTATCCATGTAGCCACTTTCCAGGTCAGGAGGGGACCACTGCTTTGCCCCAGAGGGCCATCCCCTGCCGCCCCATCCTTCTCAGTGGCAATGCTCTCCCACCTCTTGATGTAGTCACTGTTCTGTGGTCTCTAAGTGCTACGGGTGAGCTGTGCCTGCTTCTAAACGTGGTATGAATGGATTTATACTATAAGCATTCCTTTGGGTCTTGCCAGCCACTGGTTTTTAACCTCAGCTATGGCAGCTGGTGGAAGCAACTCCAATCTACCTTCTGGTCGGCACCCACAGTGATGGCTCAAAAACTCAGATCTGATTCTGTCACCTCCAGAGTACCCAGTCCCTGCCTGAAAGCCTTCAGGGCTCCCAGTACCCTCAGGACAAAGATCAGCCTCCTGCCGGTAGACAACGGGGCTGGGCGTGAGCGCTTCCCGCCTCCTCCTGGAGCCAGGCCCCACTGAGGTTCTCCTACTCCACATCCACCCCGGCCCTGTCATCTATCAGCTCAGCCAGCCACTTCACTGCATCGATCTCAGTTTTCCTGTGTGTAAAACGGAGCTTGGTTACCCTGTATCAGAGCTGTAGAGTGCCCGGCAGCCACCAGGGGCTCCATGCATGGCTGGGGTGGTTGTGATGATTCTGCTTGCCCCGCCCCTCGGGCCTTTCCTTCTTCACCCTGGTGAGGGTCTGCGCCAGCCTCAGGCTTCACCCAGGACTGAATTAAATCTGAGAGAGCCTCAGTGCCGTCCACAGCACAAAGATGTGGGCCAGCTCCATCCCGTGATGGGTAAGTCCAGCCCTTGCTTCTCTAGGTACAGGGAGCCATCGGGACGGCCACCCTATCCCTGGGAAGAGGCCTCCCCCAGCAGCAAGACCAGGGACTACAGAGCAACAGCTCGGGCCAGAATCCAGCCCACAGACATGTTTTCCTTGGCTCAGAGGGTTTTTAGAAATTTAAATCAGCTTTAATTTCAATCTAAATCCAGCAAGCACTGAAGCTGCAAAAGCGTTCCAAATGTGCCCAGACATGGGTTCCCTTGGCACCGAGCACAGCTAGAGGGGGGCCAGGGTGCTGCCTGTGGCCATATGCAGCCTCACGTATTTATCCCAAAGTGAGCTAAAAACAGTCTCATTTGGGACGTGAGCCGTGACGGGAACAAAGGATGGGAAGCCATGAATCAGTTACCAACTCTTAAAAATTGGAAGATTTCATGTGAAAATCTAGATCCCTGGTACCTCCTGAAAACTCGCAGGATCAGGATCCGGCCAACACCCTCTGCCGCCAACCCCCCGCCCCCGGCCCACAGGCCAACTTACGTTACCTGCAGCATGGGCGTCTGCAACCTCTGAGCTGGGAAGAAATTGCCTGAGCCAGAGTCCCGGCTTGCCCTGCCCCTCCCACACCAGCAGGGCCAGCTGAGATCCCGTCCTCCCAGCCCCCGCTAAGCCCCACTCTCCCCGGCCTTACGGAGGTGGCATCCACGGGGTCCTCCTCTTCCCCCTCATCCCGGCCGTCTTCAATCTCTTCCATCACCTCGGCCTTGGCCTCAGCCACCAGCTCCCGCAGAGCCTTGTTACTGGTGATGCTGCTGACAAAGGGATGCTGAGGGGGCAAAATGTACCTAGATTAGAACCACTCTGGGGTCAGGGTGGGGTGGAAGAGGCTGGGGGAGCTTATCCCCCAGGGCAGAAAAGGCCAGCCTCATTCCTGAGCAAAATGTACACATGAACTTGGAGACCCAGAGACAGCCTGGAAAGTCCCAAGTGTGTTGGAAAAAGGGCAGATCCCAGCTCTGTCTCTCAGTGGCTATGTGACCTTGAGCATGTCACTTAACCTCTCTGAGCCACAGGCTCCTCATCTCTCAAGTGGACACGATAACAAGGAACCCACAGGGAGGTCATGCGGATTAAATGAGATCATGCACTTGAAAATGCTTAGCCCAAAGTAGGAGCTCAAGCCGTGTTTGCAGGGAAGGTGTCTATTTTCCTTTTTAAATGGTTTTAATATATAGTTTTACAAAATATGCTACATATATTTTGTTGAGGAATAACATTCCTACCGCAAAGTTCACAGGTTGTAAACCTCAATGACTTTTTTTTTTTTTTTTTGAGACAGAGTTTCACTCTTGTTGCCCAGGCTGGAGTGCAGTGGTGCAATCTTGGCTCACTGCAAACTCCATCGACCAGGTTCAAGGGATTCTCCTGCCTCAGCCTCCCAAGTAGCTGGGATTACAGGCATGCACCACCATACCAGGCCAATTTTTTGTATATTCAGTAGAGGCGGGGTTTCACCATGTTGGCCAGGCTGGTCTCAAACTCCTGACCTTAAGTGATCCACCCACCTCAGCCTCCCAAAGTGCTGGGATTACAGGCGTGAGCCACCATGCCCAGCCTCAATGACTTTTTACATATATATGCACCCAGCGTAACTGCCACCCAGCTCAAGATACAGAACATTTCCATCACTGGGGAAGGCTCCCGTCTCCCTTGGCAGGCAACCCCACTCCCACGCCACCAGCCTCGGGAGCCTGCTCCTCAGCTTCCTAGAATCAGAGCATCGTGTATGCAGTCTTTCGCGTTGGCTTCCTTTACTCGGCGTCATGACTGTGAGATTCACCTACATTGTCATCTATTTCGGTAAACTGTTCCTGTTTTATTTCTGTGCAGGGTCTCACTGTACGAATATGGCAGTTTGTTTATTCATCCTACTGCTGCCGGACATCTGGGCTGTTTCCCACTTTTGGCAACTATGAATAAAGCTGCTAGAGACATTCTCGTATATGTCTTTGGGTGGACATATGTGTTTGGTTTTAAGAAAGGAAATACAAGATCTTGAGGCAGAGTGGTGTATGTTCTATTCTAGGTTTTTAGAGAAATGTCAGAGTCTTTAAAAGTGAATGTTCTTTTACGGACCTTGCAAAACGCCAAAGCAAAAGGTCTTAGCGATATTAAGTCAGTGTGAGGTGTCGTGGGTGAAGGCACCCGGGTGTAGCCAGGGATGTGGGATTCCTCAACCCACCATGCTCACCCAGGGCCACTGGGAAAGGAGTGATGGGGTGGGGTGGGGGCATGATGAAGCTAGAATTTGCTCATTTACAATTTACAGGAAGGCTCTCAAGAAATTCACTGTTTTTACTCTCAGAAAATTTATCCGGGGAGGAAGTGTCAACAAGATTGCTGGGGAAGTATTTAAATGACTAAAAAACAAATTTCTAGCACCTGGAAAGCACATTCAGAAAGATATGTTCATAACAAATCATTCTTATCTGTTTGTTCATTTAAAACAGTTTAATTGGCCGGGCGCGGGGACTCAAATGATAAACCAGAGAATTTCAGATCTTGTATAGCTGAGGCTGGTGGAGACCAAAGTCTGCAGGCATTCAAAGTCGAATTCAAGGGATATGAAGGGGTTCCCCAGGGAAAGATCTGGGCACAGAGAATTCCAGGCAGAGGGAGCAGCTGGTACAAAGAAGGCCCAGAGACTGGACTGAGCTTGGCGGCAGGAGCCACAAGACAGGCGGGATGGTGGGACACAGGACGCAGAGGAATGATGGGGTGTGTATACAGGTGAACCACAGAGACTGTCCTCACAAGCCACCAGCAGGCTGCAGTGCAGCAGTGATACTACCACCCTTTAAAGATGTCATTCTGGCTGCTCTGTACTTTTAAGAGGTCTTGAGTGGGGCATTAAGGGTTTACTAATCATGGGAGGCAAAGTAGCATAGAAGTTAAGAGTGCTGGCTATAGACGCTAGAACCAAGGCACCTGGTAAAATCCAGCCTCCACCAACTGGGGCAAGTCACTTAACCTTGAGTCTCAGTTTGCTCAACTATATACTAGGAGCAGCTGTTATAAGCATTATGGTAAATGCTCAGATATGGCAGCCATCATCATCACCATCATCTTCCTTCACCACCATCACCACTACCATCACTACCATCATCACCACCATCATCCCCATCACCATCACCATCACCCCCATCACCACTATCATCACCATCACCACGACCATTACCATCACCACCATCACCCCCATCAGCAGCAGGAGCAGCAGCACAATCAGAAAAGCCTGTTATGGCTGGGTGCGGTGGCTCACACCTGTAATCCCAGCACTTCGGGAGGCCAAGGCGGTGGATCACCTGAGGTCAGGAGTTCAAGATCAGCCTGGTCAACATGGTGAAACCCAGTCTCTACGAAAAATAACAAAAATTAGCCGGGCGTGGTGGCACATGCCTGTAATCCCAGCTACTTAGGAGGCTGAGGCAGAAGAATTGCTTGAACCCAGGAGGCAGAGGTTACAGTGAACCAAGATCATGCCACTGCACTCCATCCTGGGTGACAGAGGGAGACTGTCTCAAAAACAACAAAAAAAGAAAAGCCTGGTTTGCATTCCTAGTCACTCCTATTCCCTCCCAAATGCCCCCAGAGTACAGCTCTTTGGAACCAAAGGTGAGAACCAAGATCTCAAAGGTTCCTAAGCTCCACATTGCACAATCTAATACAAGTGAACTTGAGCGAAATGCCACAGGACACTTCACCGCAGTGGCTGAAGCAGATGCGGCAGAAATAAATAAATGCAGACATGGGCTTCTGGAAACACCAGATTTTCATCGGGGCACCCCATGTATTGATCAAATCAGTGGCTTTTCAGCACAGCCAGGAACTCCGCTTTCTTGAGGCAGAACCATCTGCTCCACTGCCTCCCCCGACCACCCCAGCGTCCTTAGGAGGAGGAAGGGGGGCATGGGGAAGAAAGCCTGTGATAGGCAGGTGAGCAGGGCAGCTCTGCGGGCACCAGAGCAAGCAAGGCTGGCACACAGGGCCACCAGTCCTGTGGCTAATTAGGCCCAAACACTGTTTTACAGACTGCTCTGGGACACAAAACACAGACCACCTCCGACACTCCATCAGCTCCGCCTCCAGAGATGTGTTTAAAGGCCCATTAAAGAGATAACGCCCTGGCTATGCTGCAAGGGAGAATGCTAGCCTGCACCAGGTAGGCTGGTCTGGGCACACATGTCCCCAGTGGAAGGCTAGATGACAGAGGAACTTGACCGCCCAGTTCTCCAGTAAGAGGCACTGGGTGGCTGTTCAGTGCCATCTTTGCTGAAAAAGGCCAAAACAGGTGGCATCACACAGCTCGCCAACCAGCACCTGCCCTCTAGCCAGGGCCTCCCCTGCCATCTAAACAGACATTCTTTCCAAGAACTGGAGCCTACTTTTCCTCTATGTGCTTAGAAACCGTCAGCCAGAGGGGTCCTATACTCCAAGATGGGCTGTAAAAAACGCTGAATAGGCCGGGCATGGTGGCTCACACCAGCACTTTGGGGGGCCAAGGTGGGCGGATCACTTGAGGTCAGGAGTTCGAGACCACCCTGGCCAACATGGCGAAACCCCATCTCTACTAAAAATACAAAAATTAGCCGGGCGTGGTGGCAGGCGCCTGTAATCCCAGCTACTTGGGAGGCTGAAGCAGGAGAATCGCTTGAACCCAAGAGGCGGAGATTGCAGTGAACCAAGATCAGGCCACTGCACTCCAGCCTGGCAACACAGCGAGATTCCATTTTTAAAAAATAAAAAAAATAAAAACACCTAATAATGCTCACAGTTTCCAGGCACTGGCATCTCTTTGAATCCTCTCTCCCTCTCTTCTGGTCTCCCTCCCTCCTTCTCGCTCTTTCATTCATTTGGAGAGGCAGATTGCCAGAGAGGTCAAGAGCACAGACTCTTGAACCTGAGGACCAGGTTCAGAACCCAGCTCTGTGGCTTACAGGCTATGTGACCTTGTGTAGGCTACTTCACCGCTGTGTACCTCAGTTTTACCATCGGCTCAATGGAGAACTGAACAGCACCTACTTCAGAGCGTTGGTATGAGGATTAAATTAGGTGACATTTGCTAAGTACTTAGAGTAGTACCTGGCATGGAGGTACTACCACCATCATCACCTTCACCACCATCACCACTACCATCACCACCATCATTACCATCACCACCATCATCACCATCACCGTCATCACCACCATCGTCCCCATCACCATCACCATCTCTGGACAAAGGGTTATGTAACCGTTTGTTAGGTAAAAATAAGTCAATTTTGGCCAGGCGTGGTGGCTCACACATGTAATCCCAACACTTTGGGAGGCCGAGGCAGGCAGATCTCCTCAGGTCAGGAGTTTGAGACCAGCCTGGCCAACATGGCGAAACCCCATCTCTACTAAAAACACAAAAATTACCCAGGCGTGGTGGCGCATGCCTGCAATCCCAACTACTTGGGAGGCTGAGACAGGAGAATCACTTGAACCCAGGGGGTGGAGGTTGCAGTGAGCTAAGATACCTCCACTGCACTTCAGCCTGGAGACACAGTGAGACTCCATCTCAAAAAAAAAAAAAAGTCAATTTATTTAGCAAATATTTGCTGAGGGCTCTCTACATACCAGGCACTGTTCCTGGGACCTATCGGTGAACGAAACAAAGATGCTGACCTCGGAGCGCTGACATGCTAAGCGAGGAGTTTGACAACAAACCTAATAAGCAAGTAACATCCTGAGTGCCATGGGCCATGGAAGAAGGAAGAAGTAGGGCAGGGAAAGAGGACCGGGAATGTGGGGAGTGTAGTGGGTTCACAATTTCATGTGGGTGGTTGGGGGAGGCCTCAGCACAAGGCTGACATTAGAGCAATGACTTGGAGAGTAAGTCACAGAGGGATCCGGAGGAAGGCCATTCCGGGCAGCACAGACAGCCAGTGCCAAGGCCCTGAGGCAGGAACATGCCTGCTGTGTTCGGAGCACAGCAAGGGGGCTGGGCAGGCTGGAGCAGAGTGAGGCTGGAGTGTGGGAGCGAGAGAGGCGAGGGGGTCAGAAGGGTGGGCGGGCGGATCACACAGCACTCTAACAGCCCTGAGACTCTGGGTTTTTCCTAGAGTGAAATGGCAGCCACTGGGGAGCTTCGGCCAGGGCAGGACATGAGCTGGCCCCTGTTGAGAAGGTTCCCTCTGGCTGCTGTGCTCAGCCCAGACCCAACGGAGAGGGTAGGGGACCAGCGTGGAGGCAGCAGCTCGAGTGGGAGGTGGTGGCAGCCCAGGTAGTGGCTGCAGTGGAAGGGCGGGAAATGGTTGAAGTCTAGACATGTGCTGAGGGCAGGGACAACAGGATTTCCTGATAGGTGGGCTAGGAGTGTGGAGGAAAGAGAAGCAAGGGTGCCTGCATGGTTTGGGGCCTGAGCCACTGGAAGGGTGGAGCTGCCATCGGCTAAGATGGGAAAGCCAGTGGTGGAGCACGTCGGCAAAAAGATCCAAGTGCTCAGAGTTCGTGTGAGATGCCCGCTGGACATCTGGGGAGTAAACAGCTGGACGCGGGCCGAGGCATCGAGCTGGGAGTGCTGCACGCTGGGCACGTGGAGATGGAGGGAGGGCCCTGTGCACTCTCATGCTAACAAGACGGGCCAAAGTGGGACGAGCAAAGGCAAAGGAGAAGGAGAGGCTGATGACCAAGGGTGTGTGGAGGTCTGGAGGTCGAGTGCCGACAGGAGGAGGAGGAGATCGACTGGGCTGGTGCCGTTGATGGGTCCAGTGAGACAAACACCGAGGCTGACCCATGGCACAGAAATCTCTGATGACCTTGACAAGAGCAGCTGTGACAGAGTGGACGGGTTTAAGAGCAAATTCAGCCAGTATCTACTCAGCATCTCATATGTGACAGCTGTGGTGTTAACAATGTTCCATACAAAATCTCATTCACTCACACAATTCTGTGCAGCCAGCACTCTCTACATCTTACAGATGAGGAAACTGAGGCACAGAGTGAGAACCATGCAGATGCTGGGGCGGGGAGCGGGGGTGGTGTGTCTGATTTCAGAGCCTGGTTACTACCCACAACTTGGTCCGGGCCCAGAGAATGTCTGCAGGAGTCAATGAATGAATCACAAACCAATGGGGGCGCGAATCACTCCGCCCAGGGCAGGACACAGGGAGACGTGAGGGCCTGGCGCTTCTTGGAGCAGGCAGGCACCCTGAAGCCTGACAGCACTGGAGAAGTGCCTGGGAAGCCAAGAGCCGGGCCCACCTCTGTCACTCAAAGCCAAGCGGCCTTGGGCCGGTCACCTCCCTGCTCTGATCCTGGTGCCCTCCCCTGAGGGGGTAACACCATGCCCACCCTCTCTCACTGGAGAGGAAAAGGTGCGCGGGTGAAGCAGCAGCAGCGCAGCAGGCATGAAACGCGCTTTATTCATCTCCAGAGATCGTCCCTTTGTTCTGCAACCCTTTCTGTTGGACGGCAAGAATCCTCTGGCAGGACATTTTTCCAAGTACGGAGCGGAAATTCCTGGCTGAGGCTGCAGCTCCGGAGCTGCCATGCGGGGATGGGGGACAGCTGGTCTCTCCGTGGAATGTCCTGGAAGCCGGATGCATCAGGGCAGGAGGTGCCTCTTACAGGAAACAATTGGCCCCAAGCGGCCTGGACAGTGACAACAGCCCCACTCAACCTCACCCACTTCAGGGGGCCCCAGCCCACTCCCCACAATACCCAGAAAATGAGGCCTTTGGGCACTCCAGAAATTTGCTTTCAAACACATTACAGAAATGTAAAAGGAACAGCTGTGACCCCCTACCCCCGGCAGTAGACAGACCCCATTTTGCATTCTGGTTCCTTTCATTTTTTAAAAAATAAATACATCGGTCCTATGCATCAAGCGTTCCTTGAGCACTGTGCTTGAGAGTTAAGCTAAGCGCTTCATAGCACCTCTTCATTTAATCCTCACAACCACCCAGTAAGGGCACTGCTGCCCTTCACTCCCATTTCAGACTGACAAGCGAGTCACAGAGAGGTTCAGCCATTCGCCCAGGGGCTCACAGCCAGTAAGTGGCAGAGCTGGGATTCGAACCCTGGACTTTCCTGCCGCAGCTCACACTCATAGTAACTAAGCGGCTACCCCAGAAGGACACATAGTGGCTCAGAATGCCGACCACAGGCCCCGTGCACGGCACACAGGAGGAAGCTGGGAAAAGCTGGGTGAATATAAAGACTCAAGTGCCTGGTGTGGCCCCTTCCTCCCCTTCCTGCCACCGCACCTCTAAGACTGTCATGCTGGGGGTAGAGCCGGAGCAGACAGAGCAGTGAAAGGGCAGACCTGTTGCATCACCCAGGCCTATTCCTCCCTCTTCCATCAGTGGCAGTGACATGTGGATAGTGGTCGGCAGATTTGCAGACGGCTGGGCAAGTGCTGTGCACAGCCTTCAGAACACTGCTGTGAACACACTGACCTCACCCAGCTGCCAGCCATGACACCCTAACACGAGGCACGGGCCCAGGCAAAGGGTGGCTCACAGCTCCCTCCAACAGTTCAAAAAGCTTCCAGGAAACCATCATCCACCTGGCCATTCTAAGACAATACTGCCAGCTAATGAGATGCTCAGAGTCTCCTGATCCTGCACACAGCAGCCAGAAGGCAGAAGGACCCTTGTAAATGGAGGTCGGATACTGTGTCTCCCCGAATGCACAGATAAAGCCCAAGACCTGGCTCTGGCTTGCAAGGCCCTGCAGGACCCTGTGTGTAGAAAATAGCACCGCAAGCTTCAGAAAGGGCCGCTAACAAGGTTGAATCCTCAGCTGGTCTCTGCAGACTAGGCGAGGGCTCCCACCATTAACTGGTAAGAGTGGCCCGCTCTGCCTAAACTGTTCTGCAAACAATATGGCTTAGGCTGAACACCTGTTTGCCTTCTAGAGTCTGGAACTTTGGTCTGTGCCAGGCAGGGCGTGCCCATGTGACCACTACCCAGTAAAAGTCCTAAGGGGCTTCCCTGGTGGACAGCACAGAGAATTAAGCTGTTCTGGTGACTGTACTGGGAGAGGGCCCTGGAAGCTTGCACCTGGCTCCCGAGACCTTTTCCCACGCGCCTCCTCCTTGGGCTGAGTTCTCTCTGTGCTTTTGCTGTCCTAAGTCTCCGGAGGGAGAGAATATGCTGAGGCCAGGTGTCCTCCTAGGGAACCACTGAGCCTTGGGGCGGACGCCCCAGTGCCTCTCCGCTCTCATCTCCCCTTCTCTCCCCTCCCCTCCCCTGGCCCCTGTGCTCCGGCTCCCCCACCTCCCACCCCCATCCCCTGGCTCTTCCCAGCATGTGCGGAACATGCTGCAGTCCCAGGCCTTTGCCTCCTCTCTCTCTGGGCCACTGGCCTCACTCCTTCCCTTCCTGTGGGCATCTGCTCACCCGGAGAGCCCTTCCTTATCCTCTCTTACAAGACAACAGCCGTTCCCAGGCGCCCCACCCCGCACTG
>NW_012103299.1:2023781-2025534 GCF_000951045.1 Mandrillus leucophaeus | reverse complement strand
TAGGAGGTCGAGGTTGCAGTGAGCTATGACTGCACCACTGTACTCCAGTCTGAGCAAAAGAGTGAGGCCCTATCTCAAAAAAAAAAAAAAAAAAAAAAAGGAACACAAAGGGAAAAAGAGGCACGAAGGGCCCGGGGGGACTCAGAAAGGCCGGAAGACCTCCAGGCCCCAGTCTCCTCTTGCTAGCAGCACCAGGAGAACCCTACCGCTGCACCTCCCCAGCCCCGCCCACCGCATATCCCAGCCCTAACTGGCGCAGGCACCCCGGCAGGTGGTCCTGCCCCTGCTCCTCACCACTTAGAGGGCGTGAGCAGCGTGGGAGGGTCCGACTTGGCGATCTTTAGCAGGACCCGCATGGGGTTGAGCTCGTGGTGTGGCGGCTCGATCTGGGCCATCTCAATCAGCGTGATGCCCAGGGACCAGATGTCGGCTTTGTAGTCGTACGGCGTGTCCTTCATGGTCTCACACATGACCACCTCGGGGGCCATCCTGAACCAACCAAGGGACAACATAGGGCTAAGAATCTGGCCTCCACGGGTGCTTCTTGGACATTCAGGGTCAAGGGCCACCACGAGCCACTGTCGGGGGTTGGCAGCACTCCCGAATCATGATCTGCATGACTTTGCATCCCACTGTCTTCCTTAGGACGCTCTTCCACAGAAAAACGCCTCCACGCGGCTCCCCGCCACGTCCTGCTGCAGTTCCGATGCCTACCACGAGATGGCAGCAGCAACCCGGAACACAGAGTCCTGGGGAGGGGTCGGGTGGGAGTGGAGGGAAGGTGCGGAGCAAAAAACCAGGGCGTGGAGGTGGGTGGGCGAGAAGACAACAGCACAGAGAGAAGGAGAAACAGGTATAAAAGGGGGGAGAGAGAGAGCAAGGGTGAGTAACAAGCAAGCAAGAAAGGAGCCCAAACTCCACAATGGCAAGTAACGCACATGAAAAAACTGAAAACAAGGCAAACAGAGAGTAGTCAGGCGTGAAATTGAGTGACAGTGTTTTGTTTTTAAAGTAATAGTTCTGGAAAAGAAGGAAACACGACAGACTAGAGAAGTCCAGGAAGACTTCACATGAGGGTAGGAACCGAACTTGTACTGTTCACCTTCACGGCCCCCATCCCCAGCCCTCAATACACACGTGGTGAATAAATCACGAACTGAATCCTGTTGTAGAGATTCTAGTTCAGTTATCAATGGAGTGCCTTCTATGTGCACCATTTCATTTCATTCTCACAGTAGCCTTATTAAGTAGGGGCTATTATATCCCTAATTTTATGGATGAAGAAACTGAGGCACGGGAAAACTAAGCAGCTCATCCAAGGTCACATGGCTAGTAAGCCACAGGGCTGGGCGTGCGCCCACAGGCTGACCTGGCAGCTCTTGTCTCCCGGCCCCGCTCTGTCTACAGCGCCTAGTGGTCACCTTGGAGAGTTTTAACGTCCAGTTCATTCCATTTCTAGAAGCTACACGACTCACCAGTAAGGAGTGCCGATGAAGGAATCTCGTTTCTGTAGAGTCTTCAGATTCTTGGCAGACACACCGAAGTCAGCTGCAAGACAAAATCTCAGATAGCGTTTTACACGGACATTCCTCTACCCACAGCCCTGGGGTAAAAGCCGGGGAGGTGGACTCAGGGATACACATTCCAAGTCGACTAACAGATGCCATTTTCTATCTAGCAAATTAGAGAGCATTAAAAATATGAGAATAGGCCGGGCGCGGTGGCTCAAGCCTGTAATCCCAGCACTTTGGGA
>NW_012103299.1:2016998-2023591 GCF_000951045.1 Mandrillus leucophaeus | reverse complement strand
TTTTTTTTAATTAAAACAATTTTTTTTACAGTGACAGGGTCTCACGATGTTGCCCAGGCTGGTCTCGAATGCCTGGTCAAGCAATCCCATCACCTTCGCCTCCCAAAGTGCTGGGGTTACAGGTGTGAGCCAACATGCCCTACCTAAAAATTATGTATAAGTAGAAACAGACAAAAATTACATATACTTAATTTTTATGTATTTGCTACTTTAAAATATGTAATCAGATTAAACATGCTATTTTGCAGTCACTTTTCCCCTTCAAAGTATGTATTATACATCTTTGTAAGAGATTACACATTTTCTGCAACTTAATTTCAACAGGTGAAAAAGATTCCACTGTTTGATAGCACCATAACCTATTTAATCCTCTACTGAAGTACATACACTTGGATCACTTCTGATTTCTTGCTCTTACAAATACTGTTGCAGGCCGGGCGCGGTGGCTCAAGCCTGTAATCCCAGCACTTTGGGAGGCCAAGACGGGCGGATCCCGAGGTCGGGAGATCGAGACCATCCTGGCTAACATGGTGAAACTCCGTCTCTACTAAAAAATACAAAAAACTAGCCGGGCGTGGTGGCGGGCGCCTGTAGTCCCTGCTACTTGGGAGGCTGAGGCAGGAGAATGGCATGAACCCGGGAGGCGGAGCTTGCAGTGAGCCGAGATCCGGCCACTGCACTCCAGCCTGGGCGACAGAGCGAGACTCTGTCTCAAAAAAAAAAAAAAAAAAAAATTAGCCAGGTGTGCTGGCATGTGCCTATAGTCCAAATTACTTGGGAGGCTGAGGTGAGAGAATCGCTTGAACCCAGGAGGCAGAGGCTGCAGTGAGCCAGGACTGTGCCACTGCGCTCCAACCTGGGCGGTATTTATTGATTACTATTTGTTTTTATTTATTTATTTATTTTTGAGATGGAGTCTTGCTCTGTCACCCAGGCTAGAGTGCAATGGCGCAATCTTGGCTTACTGCAACCTCTGTCTCCCGGGTTCAAGCGATTCTCATGCCTCAGCTCCCCGAGTAGCTGGGATTACAGGCATGCGCCACCATGCCTGGCAAATCTTTGTATTTTTAGTAGAGATGGGGTTTCACCATGTTGCCCAGGCTGGTCTCGAACTCCTAACCTCAGGAGATCCACCCGCCTTGCCCTTCCAAAGGGCTGGGATTATAGGCGTGAGCCACTGCACCTGACTTTATTGATTACTATTTATATTACTGTATAAGGTTAAGTGGGGAGAAGGGTGATATACAGTTGACTATATTGTCTGGTCAGAATTATGCCCCTCTCACCCCAAAAAGGGCAAAAATACACACTGAACTGACTTGGAGGAAACACCACACTACTTAAATGGCTGTCTGTGGGCGGTGAGACTTCCACAACTTTGCTATGATAAATGTGTATTATTTGCAGGACTAGCAAAAATAAATGAAAACTTTTTTTTTTTTCCATGACAGGGTCTCACCCTGTCACCCAAGCTGGAGTGTAGTGGTGCAATCATGGCTCACTGCAGCCTCAACCTCCCAGGCTCAAGCAATCCTCCCACCTCAGCATCCTAAGTAGCTGGGACTACAGCTGCATGCCACCACACCCAGCTCATTTTTGTATTTTTTTGTAGAGATGGAGTCTCTATGTTGCCCAGGCTGGTCTCAAACCCTGGGTTCAAGCAATCCTCCTGCCTTGGCCTCCCAAAATGCTAGGATTACAGGCGTGAGGCACCAGGCCCAGCCAATAAGATGCATCTTTACATGCCCTCCAACACTATCAGTCTTTCCTCACACACCCACCGCAAGAGAAGAATTCAGGGATACCAAGAGAAATTTTCTCCAGGGCTCCTGCCTCCTGGGGCGAAGTTTCATCTTGACTGAAAACTAGATTTAGAATGAAACAAACTTGGAGAGAACCCGGGATGCTCCATTTGAAACTCCCGGAATGGAATTTGAGGGGTGTCCCCTGCGAGCTGATGGCTGCCTTTGGACAATTCATCCCAAGAAGCTGCAGCATTGTGACAACTTCTGGCCACCCTGGGCACCTGTGCCTGGTCTTGAGCTGTATCCAGGAGCTCCTTTCAGACTCGCAATTTGAAACGAGGAGGCAGCACAATGCCAAGAGGCTGGGCCTGAATATGGGAGAACTTGGCTCCAGCCTCTGCTCTTCTGCTTCACTGTCCACTCACCCATTCATTCACGTGCTCACCAAGCTCCACCAGGAGCGAGACACCAGCCGGGATCAGAGAATACAACGAGGACCCTTGGGGAATCCACAGTTTAGTTGGGGAAGCAGAGAGTAAGCAAATAAACAAACATCTACTCCTGACATTGGAAAGTGTTGGGAAGACAGGAGCGCGGGGCTACTCGAGAGCGCGCAGTACGGGGCGCAACCTCGAGTGAACAGTCATGGAGGGAGGACTGGGGGCCTGGGAGGAAGGACAGTTTTATTCAGCATGCACTAACTGGACATCTATTATGTGCCAGACACTGTTCTAGGCACAGAGATGAAAGTGACCAAGTCCTGCCCGACATGCCCCATGCTATCCCCATGGTGGAGACAGGCACCTGGCAAACCCCCCGAATGCCTGGCAGCGAGAAGGGCCCAGGGCTGAGAAGGCAGGGTGAAGGAACACAGTGCCGGGGTGTGGGGTGGGGAGCTACTTCAGACACAAACTCAGGATCTGGGGGAGGTATTTCCAGGCAGAGAAAACTGCAAACAGACTGGGAGGCAGGAAACAGCAGGCTGGAGGGACCAGCGGGGACAGGACACAGCCTGGCCGGAAGGAGGGGGCTGGGGGTGGAAGCAGATAAGGCAGGAGACAGGCAGGGGGCAGGGCAGTTACAAAGCCTGTGACCCTCACCCTCAGTTTCCCCATCTGTGACATGGGGGTGATACCACAGAACCACTGCGTAGGTTTTCCTGAGGATTAAATGACAAATATAAAGCACTGTGCTGCAAGGCCCACTGGTGGCAAAAGTGAGATGATGGTGATTATTTCACCGGCCCATGAGCCAGTCCAGCCTTTTTCAGGCCGGTGCAAGGCTGAGGCTGAACTAAGATCCCCCACCACCGCCTGGGAGTGGTACGGAAAGCTGGCGTCTGAGCCCCAGTTAGTGCTAACTGGACAGCAGTTGCTATATCGGGGGACAGTCTAGCCAGCAAGAGGGGACAGGGAGCCCTCAGCCTCCTGAGGTAGGACCAACAGGTACTGCAAGTGGGGCGGAAAAGCAGGAAACCCAGGTAGAGCCTGGCTCTGCTAATGACCTGGCGGGAGGCTCCCCTGGGCCTCCAGGGTAAGAACGGGAAACTGGCCCCACCTTCGGGGCCCTGGCTCCCCCGCAAACACCACCAAGGGCCAGCACATCATCCCATCCCAAGAAACCTTTTGGGAACAGTGCTTGCCTCTCGGGCCCAGGGTGAGGATCCCAGAAGGTGGCCACTCCCCCACCAGAGGCCCTGCTGATACCTTCCTGAGGAGAGAGAGGAAAAACAGAAACCATCAACGTGCAATGACACACCGCAGGTCCCCAGGGCCCTCCCTCAGGCACACACCGGCCAGCTCTTCAGGTAGCTGCTACTTCCCCTTCTGCCCACATGATGGGGCCCAGTTGGGAGAGCGGGGCAGCCCCACCTTGCAGCCCAGAGAACTGAGCCTGTTTGCTCCCTGCACAGAGTTTATGGGGGGGTGTCCCTTGATAGCTGATGGCTGCCCTTGGAGCAATTCAACAGGGATTTTCACCATGCAGTCTCTTCTGATGAAAACACTCCCCCTTCTCCTCCCATTTTAAAATGTGTTAGAGACAAGGGCAGCGGAGATATGGGAAATCTCCCTTTCTCGGCTATAATTTCCATAAAGAAAGAGATCATTTCTGCTGTGTCCACAGTTGTATCCCTGGCACAGTATCTGGAGCAGGAAGCACTCAACAGGTTTATCGAATGAGCATGCTCATGAATAAACAGACAGAATTTGCTAAAGTGCCTTTACTCATCTATGTAAAAAATAAAACTGGGTTTTAAAAACTTGTTTGCCAGCAATTCTATTTGTAGAAATCCATCTCCAAAACCAGATCTATAATATATATGGATGCTTATAAAAGCAACAGCCAAAAAGAATGAAAAACTGGAAATCATCCAAAGTGTTGCTGGAGCTTCGTTGCTGAATGGTTAGATAAATTGTGGTTCACCCCAGCTACGAAATAACATGCAGCTCTTAAAAAGAATGAGGCTGTATTTGTATGGACTAACTTGGAAGTTTATCCCTAATACATGTCCCAAAGATGTTGCTGAGTGACCGATGAGTCTTATAAAATGTGTAACATGATTCCAGAAATGATCCAAGTGAAGGTACTCCAGTAGATTATCTTTAAAAGAATTAACACATATGCATATTGTGTGTACATGTCTGCATGCATGTGCATACACACACACACACACACACACACACCCCGGTCTGGAAGTTTGCACATCAAACTTAATGTTCATCTCCCTGGAAGTGGGATTTTGGTGGAGGCAGTGCACAGAAGGGACCTTACATTTTTCACTTTACACACTTTTTTTTTGTTGTTTGTTTTTTTTGGTTTTTTTGAGACGGACTCTAGTTCTGTGGCCCAGGCTGGAGTGCAGTGGTGGGATCTCGGCTCACTGCAAGCTCCGCCTCCCGGGTTCACGCCATTCTCCTGCCTCAGCCTCCCGAGTAGCTGGGACTACAGGCGCCCACCACCGCGCCCGGCTAATTTTTTTATTTTTAGTAGAGACGGGGTTTCACTGTGATCTCGATCTCCTGACCTCGTGATCCGCCCGTCTCGGCCTCCCAAAGTGCTGGGATTACAGGCGTGAGCCACCGCGCCCGGCCACTTTACACACTTTTATTCTTTTTTTTTGAGGTGGAGTTTCGTTCTTCTTGCCCAGGCTGGAGTGCAATGGCATGATCTTGGCTCACTGCAACCTCCGCCTCCCGGGTTCAAGCAATTCTCCTGCCTCAGCCTCCCAAGCATCTGGGATTACAGGCATGCACCACCACGCCCGGCAAATTTTGTATTTTTAGTAGAGACGGGGTTTCATTATGTTGGTCAGGCTGGTCTCAAACTCCTGACCTCAGGTGATCTACCTGCCTGGGCCTCCCAAAGTGCTGGGATTACAGGCGTGAGTCACCGCGCCCGGCCCACTTTTATTCTTCAAAATGTTTTTGATAGAGTGTATTGTTTCTATGGTTTAAAAAAACTGAAATGCATATGTAGCAGAGTTTTTTGGTTTTGTGGGTTTTTTGTTTTTTCTCTATTAAGTAAAACCCAGTAGGGGCCAGGATGTGGTGAAAAGAGAACTGCACACTCCACTGGGGGTGTGTCAACTGGTGCGACCGGCACGGAGAGCACGCCGGCTACAGGATGAACAAAACCCCGACTCACAGCACACACCCAGCACTCTGCTTCTGAGAATCCCTCTTCAAGGTATGTTACAGAAAGAGACTCAAAGATCCATGAACAAGCACAATCATCACTGCATGATTTAGTAAAGATGATAAACCTCATGAGAAACCTAAGTATCCAATTCAGGGCTTTCCTCAGGGCTCTGATAGGTAAATTACATTTTGTACAAGAAATGGGTACAAGAAAAACACGAAAATAATCATGTTTCTGAGGACTCTTTAAGGATATGGAGGAATACGCTGATATTCAATGTTAAAAACCAGACTAGGAAACTGTATATATATAATGAACCTAGTTTATCTTATAAAAACTAATATTGTCACCAGACACGGTGGCTCACGCCTGTAATCCCAGCACTCTGGGAGGCTGAGGTGGACAGATCACCTGAGGTCAGGAGTTCAAGATAAAAACCAACATGGAAAAACCCCCTCTCTACTAAAAATACAAAATTAGCCGGGCGTGGTGGCGCACGCCTGTGATCCCAGCTGCTCAGGAGGCTGATGCAGGAGAATTGCTTGAACCCGGGAGGCGGAGGTTGCGGTGAGCCGAGATTGTGCCACTGCACTCCAGCCTGGGCAACAAGAGCGAAATTCCATCTCAAAAAAAGAAAAACTAATATTTACTGAGAACTTACCACATGCATAGCACTGTGCAAAGAAACTTATGCATATCATGTGCGTATCTATTCCTACACATCATTTATATCTATGCCCTTAAGGCAGGGAAAATTATGACTCCCGTTTTACAGATAAGGAAGCTTAAGTTAAGAGAGACTAAGTAACGTGCAGAAGGTCACCCAGCTGTGCTCTTTCCCACTATCTGATCCGACTTTTCTGCAGACAAAAAAAAGACTTGGAGGGAAGCCCACGGCGAGTGGTGGTTTATTCTGGCAGGATTAGGAGGGACTTTAATTCTCCTTTTTGTGGGTCTTATTCCAAATTGTGTACAGGACTCTAGCTACTCTCGTGTGTGTGTGCGTGTGTGTGTGTTTTCTGATTACCAAAGTTATGTTGCTTATTAGAAACTCATTATTTTTCACATTAAAAACTATAATACTGGCCGGGCGCGGTGGCTCACGCCTGTAATCCCAGCACTTTGGGAGGCCGAGGGGGACGGATCACGAGGTCAGGAGATCTAGACCGTCCTGACTAACACAGTGAAACCCCGTCTCTACTAAAAATA
>NW_012103299.1:2015032-2016948 GCF_000951045.1 Mandrillus leucophaeus | reverse complement strand
TCTAAGACAATACTGCCAGCTAATGAGATGCTCAGAGTCTCCTGATCCTGCACACAGCAGCCAGAAGGCAGAAGGACCCTTGTAAATGGAGGTCGGATACTGTGTCTCCCCGAATGCACAGATAAAGCCCAAGACCTGGCTCTGGCTTGCAAGGCCCTGCAGGACCCTGTGTGTAGAAAATAGCACCGCAAGCTTCAGAAAGGGCCGCTAACAAGGTTGAATCCTCAGCTGGTCTCTGCAGACTAGGTGAGGGCTCCCACCATTAACTGGTAAGAGTGGCCCGCTCTGCCTAAACTGTTCTGCAAACAATATGGCTTAGGCTGAACACCTGTTTGCCTTCTAGAGTCTGGAACTTTGGTCTGTGCCAGGCAGGGCGTGCCCATGTGACCACTACCCAGTAAAAGTCCTAAGGGGCTTCCCTGGTGGACAGCACAGAGAATTAAGCTGTTCTGGTGACTGTACTGGGAGAGGGCCCTGGAAGCTTGCACCTGGCTCCCGAGACCTTTTCCCACGCGCCTCCTCCTTGGGCTGAGTTCTCTCTGTGCTTTTGCTGTCCTAAGTCTCCGGAGGGAGAGAATATGCTGAGGCCAGGTGTCCTCCTAGGGAACCACTGAGCCTTGGGGCGGACGCCCCAGTGCCTCTCCGCTCTCATCTCCCCTTCTCTCCCCTCCCCTCCCCTGGCCCCTGTGCTCCGGCTCCCCCACCTCCCACCCCCATCCCCTGGCTCTTCCCAGCATGTGCGGAACATGCTGCAGTCCCAGGCCTTTGCCTCCTCTCTCTCTGGGCCACTGGCCTCACTCCTTCCCTTCCTGTGGGCATCTGCTCACCCGGAGAGCCCTTCCTTATCCTCTCTTACAAGACAACAGCCGTTCCCAGGCGCCCCACCCCGCACTGTGGACCTCCTTCCGTGGCACTGACCACCCTCTGCCATGCGCACATACTTGCTTATTTGCCGCCTGTCTCCCCACTGGAGCACACGCTCCATGAGGATAGGTTCTGGGTGGCTTCGTTCCCCAAGGCACTCCCAACACAGAGCTGGCATTCAGGCTGTCCCCTGGGCGGGGTGAGAACACGCCCAGCATCCAGGTCACTGGTGAGTTCACTGGGCTCCGCCCTTCAGGGAGCAGAGTGGGAGGGGAATCCACTCACCTCCAGCAGCTGCGCCGCGCTGGGCCGCGTTTCTGGGTTCTTATCCAGTGCTATCTTCAGGAAGTCACGGAACTCTACAGACCTGGGAGGACAAGCATCAGAGCTAAGCACGGAGGAGGCCAGAGCAGAGAGAAGTCCCCCACGTCACAGACTTCACTGTCCCAATCACCCCCTCAAACGACAGAGGGAACTTTCACAAGCTAGAACAGCGAAAGGGCCTACACGACGCCCTTTTCATCATGGACATCCCTGTCCAGATGGGGACTCAGAAATCAGAGGGGAGCAGGGACTTGCCCAGGCCGCACAGTGAGGAGACTCAGCAGGTCCGGGATTTGAACCCAGGCCCCCGATGTCCCGCCCAGGGTTGTGCCATGTGGCTCCTACGGCTCAGCTGGGGCTCCTATTCTCCCAGTGGGAGCTGGCTTATTTGGGTGACTTGGTTTGTGCTGGTGAAGATCTCATGTCAAGAGCACAGAGGGGGCTCGGTAGCTCATGCCTGTAATCCCAGCACTTTGGGAGGCCAAGGCAGACGGATCCCTTTAAGGCCAGGAATTCAAGACCAGCCTGGGCAACACAGGAGACCTTGTCTCTACAGAAAATTAGCCAGGCATAGTGGTGGGTGCCTGTAGTCCCAGCTACAAGGGAGGCTGAGATGCGAGGATCTCTTGAGCCTAGGAGGTCGAGGTTGCAGTGAGCTATGACTGCACCACTGTACTCCAGTCTGAGCAAAAGAGTGAGGCCCTATCTCAAAAAAAAAAAAAAAAAAA
>NW_012103299.1:2012228-2014982 GCF_000951045.1 Mandrillus leucophaeus | reverse complement strand
AAAAAAAAAAAAAAAACACAAATACTGTTGCAATGTCTATCTTTGTATATATCTTTCTATACAGGTATCAATACCACAATTACCTTTATAATGAAAAAATTATATAAACAGTGTAAAATACATTATAACATGCACAAAAACAGTGAACCTAGCATGTATGCACACTTACAAGGGAGTCTCTCATCTGTCTGTCCCCTTGATCGTAGGTGACCAAAAGAATCCAAGGTAGGAGGAACCTTGTCATTCAGAAAACAGTGAAAACCATCCAGTCCAAAATCCCAAAAGTGCTCCTGTGGACAAACACTAGCCAGGTTCCCCCATGGTAAAAGCAGGAAAGCAAAGGGCAGAGAGGTACTGGGACCCCTGCTGAAACTGAGATGAGGACAGAAGAGAGCAAATGCTTCTACCCTCAGCCCTGGGATCTCCAGCTCGCAGCAGCCAGTGCACACCTGAGCTCATTAAGAAAGTGGCTTCTTCTAATGAGAGGGATGACCTGCCCTCCCAGAAGTGTCAGGGAAACAGTGCGGACAGGGAAGTGAGAAGATTCTAGCTTGACTGTAGATAAATTGCTAAATGCCTCTGAGCATCAGTTTCTTCACCTATTAAATAGGGATCATATTATTTAGCCAAATGTGAGACGGGGAGAACTGCTCTACCATGGTAATGAAACTGTCTTTGCAAAATTATAACTGAGGAAATGATGCCAGTGAAAGAAATCAGACCTAACCGACTCCATCTTGCTTCTAACCTTGAAGCTGTCCGTGTTCATTCCTGGGCGTGGGCCAAACTAACTGTGGGAAAAAAATCAGTTCACGGTTTGACTCTAAAACAAAAGTGATAATAGCCCTTTCCCGAAAAGACCCTCTTCTTGAAGAAGAGGACCAGTCTGCCTTTGCAGGACTAGCAAATTAGCTACAAGATTAGAAATTACAGTGCAGGGGTCACGCAGCCTCTGGCTTCAAGAGTCTGAACTCCCCAAACTGCTCCTGGGGATAACATCACTATTGTCAAACCTCAGATCAGCCTTGAGTTATTTTGTAGACCCTACATTCGATGGATCAGTTGACACCACCCAGGCGGTAACCCAGCTCCACCAGTTGTTCCGTCACACCCAGGAATAGAAAACAGCCAGAAAAACTCACATTGACCCCCTACGATTCCATCTCCAACCTGACCAATCAGCACCCCCCACTTCCCAAGCCCCTACCCACCAAATTATCTTTAAAAACTCTGATCCCAGAATGCTTGGGGAGGCTGATTTGAGTAATAATAAAACTCCAGTCTCCTGCACAGCGGCTCTGCATACATTCTTCTTTCTCCATTGCAATTCCCCTGTCTTGATAAATCAGCTCTGTTAAGGCAGTGAGCAAGGTGAACCCACGGCGTGGTTACAGTAAGGTTATTTTTATTTTCTTTTGTTTTTTTAGGAACCTAGAGACACATGCCCATTTGATGAGGGTTTCGTCTTCCAGTCTGACCCCCCACCTTCGACCTTCACTGACTCTCCTCCCCACATCACACTGCACTGTCTTCCTGACACTCTCCCCACACTCATCACCAACACAGCCCTTTGTTCTTGCTTTCCATCCCTCCAGCTTCTGCCTCACTTACTTTCCCTCTGCTGGGCCTGTGTGATTGTCATAGGCTGGGCAGAGTAGGTGGACAGCAATTTGTTTTCGTGGCCAGTCCGAACCCCTCTTCCTCTGAAAAACCATCTCCCCACCCAACACACTGCCTCACTGTGGGGGCAAGGGCTACTTCCGTGTTGTCACGTGACCCCACCCTCCATGCCAGAGACTGAAGACAAGCCGGGCTTATGGGAGACACCCTCCTTCCTGGGCCTCACTGCTTGGTCCAAAGATTACTATCTGGGCCAAGGTGGGGCCAATCAGAGCCCTCCCCTGGGATTATTGATGCCAAAGCCTCCAATGGTGAGTTCAGGCTCATGCAGCAGGTGGTGATGCTGGGAAAGGTGAAACTAGATGGTATCCTGAGCTTGGTGGAGAGGGTTAGTCTGGGAGCCTAACCTACATGCACAGAAAGCCAAGGGCCAGGGAGACAGTCCTGGCAGCGTTTATGTTCCAGGTTCCAACCAACTTTAAAGCCCACCCAGCTGTATTTCTTCTCCAATTTGGCTCCATGATGTACACATTTTCCTGTCTGCCTTAACTCTTAGGAAGTGGGTTTTTATCATTTGCCACTAAGAGAGGCGACAAGAGGGTAGTGGTTAAGCACGTAGGCTCTGGAGCCAGCTGCCTTGGTTTGAACCCCAGCTGTTCCTCTTATCAGCAGAGTGACCCTGGATAAGTCAGTCTTGCTAGGTCCCAAATCCGTCCTGCACGATGTTATCAGTGGCCTTTGAGAATGGAATGAGTTAACACATACCAGATGCTGGCTCAGTGCATGGTAGCTCTAGTGAAAGAACCAGGCCCCCAGCCCGATGGTAGCAGGAAATAGCAATGCTAGGCTGGGTGAAGGCAGGAGTGACAGATGGGCATTTGGCTTCCTGACTGGTCCACCTGCCAGGGTCTTCGGCACATTGGGCAGGGCGGGGGGGCGTTGGGAGTTGGGGATGCTGAAGTAACTAACCATAGGCTAAAGTGATGGTAATGCTGGAAGTGAGTGTTTATTGAGTACCAACTGGGTGTTTTTTTGTTTTTTTTTTTTCTCGTGAAACAGTCTTACTCTGTTGCCCAGACTGGAGTGCAGTGGCGCAATCTCAGCTCACAGCAACTTCCACCTCCTGGGTTCAAG
>NW_012103299.1:2006576-2012178 GCF_000951045.1 Mandrillus leucophaeus | reverse complement strand
CTTCTGCCTCACTTACTTTCCCTCTGCTGGGCCTGTGTGATTGTCATAGGCTGGGCAGAGTAGGTGGACAGCAATTTGTTTTCGTGGCCAGTCCGAACCCCTCTTCCTCTGAAAAACCATCTCCCCACCCAACACACTGCCTCACTGTGGGGGCAAGGGCTACTTCCGTGTTGTCACGTGACCCCACCCTCCATGCCAGAGACTGAAGACAAGCCGGGCTTATGGGAGACACCCTCCTTCCTGGGCCTCACTGCTTGGTCCAAAGATTACTATCTGGGCCAAGGTGGGGCCAATCAGAGCCCTCCCCTGGGATTATTGATGCCAAAGCCTCCAGTGGTGAGTTCAGGCTCATGCAGCAGGTGGTGATGCTGGGAAAGGTGAAACTAGATGGTATCCTGAGCTTGGTGGAGAGGGTTGGTCTGGGAGCCTAACCTACATGCACAGAAAGCCAAGGGCCAGGGAGACAGTCCTGGCAGCGTTTATGTTCCAGGTTCCAACCAACTTTAAAGCCCACCCAGCTGTATTTCTTCTCCAATTTGGCTCCATGATGTACACATTTTCCTGTCTGCCTTAACTCTTAGGAAGTGGGTTTTTATCATTTGCCACTAAGAGAGGCGACAAGAGGGTAGTGGTTAAGCACGTAGGCTCTGGAGCCAGCTGCCTTGGTTTGAACCCCAGCTGTTCCTCTTATCAGCAGAGTGACCCTGGATAAGTCAGTCTTGCTAGGTCCCAAATCCGTCCTGCACGATGTTATCAGTGGCCTTTGAGAATGGAATGAGTTAACACATACCAGATGCTGGCTCAGTGCATGGTAGCTCTAGTGAAAGAACCAGGCCCCCAGCCCGATGGTAGCAGGAAATAGCAATGCTAGGCTGGGTGAAGGCAGGAGTGACAGATGGGCATTTGGCTTCCTGACTGGTCCACCTGCCAGGGTCTTCGGCACATTGGGCAGGGCGGGGGGGCGTTGGGAGTTGGGGATGCTGAAGTAACTAACCATAGGCTAAAGTGATGGTAATGCTGGAAGTGAGTGTTTATTGAGTACCAACTGGGTGTTTTTTTGTTTTTTTTTTTTCTCGTGAAACAGTCTTACTCTGTTGCCCAGACTGGAGTGCAGTGGCGCAATCTCAGCTCACAGCAACTTCCACCTCCTGGGTTCAAGCGATTCTCCTGCCTCAGCCTCCCGAGTAGCTGGGACTACAGGCGTGTGCCACCAAGCCCGGCTAATTTTTGTATTTTTAGTAGAGATTGGGGTTTCGAGATGTTGGCTAGGCTGGTCTCAAACTCCTGACCTCAGGTGATCCGCCCACCTTGGCCTCCCAAAGTGCTGGGATTACAGGTGTGAGTGATTGCGCCCAGCCAAAAATCATTACTTTCAAAAATGCATTGCAGCCATATAACTTGGTGATGCAGAAGTACACAGGAGAAGAGCTCAAAGCGCTTGTCTCTGCAGGTGCATGGCAAAAGGAGACACATGAGGAGATGACACACGTATGTGTCACTTTGGTTAAAAAAATAAAAACATTAAAAATACAAAGAGACATTTAAAGAAGAAGGTTTTGAGCCGGGAGTGGTGGTTCACACCTGTAATCCCAGCACCTTGGGAGGCTGAGGTGGGTGGTTCACTTGTGGTCAGGAGCTCGAGACCAGCCTGGCCAACATGGTGAAACCCGGTCTCTACTAAAAATACAAAAATTAGCCAGGCATGGTGGCGGGCGCCTGTAGTCTCAGCTACTCAGGAGGCTGAGGCAGGAGAATCACTTGAACCCAGGAGGTGGAGGCTGCAGTGAGCCGAGATTTTGCCACTGCACTCCAGCCTGGGCAACAGAGTGAGACTCTGTCCAAAAAAGAAAAAGAAGGTTTTGATATATGTGCTTAATGTCCTACTGTTTTCCATCTGGGGATGGAGCTGGGTCATCCCTCCAGCCATCACTCTCACTCGAATTCTCTTGATTAGAAAGAAGCTGGCCAGGCACAGTGGTGCACACCTGTAATCTCAGCATTTTGGGAGGCCAAGGCGGGCAGATCACTTGAGATCAGGGGTTCGAGACCAGCTTGGCCAACAAGGTGAAACCTCATCTCTACTAAAAGTATAAAAAGTAGCCAGGCATGGCGGCAGGCGCCTGTGATCCCAGCTACTTGGGAAGCTGAAACACAAGAATCACTTGAACCTGGGAGGTGGAGGTTGCAGTGAGCCAAGAATGCACCACTGCACACCAGCCTGGGTGACAGAGCAAGACTGTCTCAAAAAAAATAAAATAAAATAAAACAATGTTTAAAAAAGAATGAAGAGTAGGAAGGGGAGAACTGCTGACATGCCAAGAGGGCATAGGTGTGAGGACCTCACACCCCCACGACGTCCACACTCCCACTGGCCTGCAGAGGCCAGGCCGACACCCCACCTTTCCCACCCTGAGTCCCTTACCCAGCCTGATGTCTCCCTCAAGGGTCATCAGCACGTTGCCAGCTTTCAGATCTCGGTGGATGATCCTCTTGCTGTGCAGGAAGTTGAGGGCTTCTAGCATCTGGCGGCAAACAACCTGTATCTGGGGCTCTGTGAGGCCTCTGTCCAGCTCTGGAAATGGTGGAGAACGGCTGTCAATTCAGGAAGCACTTGCCACAGGCAGCTGAAATGTCAGGCCCACGCCAGGGAGAAATATAAAAGCCACCAATATTAGGCCAGGCGTGGTGGCTCCTGCCGCCTGTAATCCCAGCACTTTGGGAGGCCGAGGCAGGTGGATTACGAGGTCAGGAGTTCAAGGCCAGCCTGGCCAAGATGTTGAAATCCTGTCTCTACTAAAAATACAAATTAGCCAGGTGTGGTGGCAGGCGCCTGTAATCCCAGCTACTCACGAGGCTGAGGCAGGAAAATTGCTTAAACCTGGGCAGCAGAGGTTGCAGTGAGCTGAGATCACACCACTGCACTCCAGCCTGTGTGACACAGTGAGACTCCATCTCAAAAAAAAAAAAAAAAAGCCACCAATATTAAGGAGTGCTCACCGTGTACTGGATTCATTTCTAAGCAGGTCATGCGCACTGACCCATTTTGTCTTCATAACAGTCCTATGAAGCAGGCACAATTATTGTCCCCATTTTACAGAAGAAGAAATTGAGGCTTGGAAAGGTTAAGCCCCTTGCTCAAGGTCATGCAGGTGGGAAGTCACAGATCTGAGATTCAAACCAGGGTCTGGCTTTAGAATTCAGGTTTGTAAACATAAGTCCAACTGAGACACAGAGATCTGTTGTGTCTGCAGACACTGGGAGGGCACTTACTATGTGTCTGGCTCTGTGCTTGGAGCAGGAAGGCAGAGGGGACATGGAAACGGTGAGCGACACTTGGAACAGAGTGAGGTGCAGGCATGTGGGAGGTCAGAATGCGCAGGAACCCCCTATAGCTGAGGGAACTGGGAGGCTGCCCAGGAGAAATGACATTTGGGTTGTGTCTTAAAGGAACAGAATAGGTGGGGCGAGGGCACTCTAGGTCAAGGAGCCAGCAGAGGCAACAGCTGACATGAGCTGGTGTTTACAAAATGTCCACTGGGGCCGGGCGCAGTGGCTCATGCCTGTAATACCAGCACTTTGGGAGGCAGAGGCGGGTAGATCATGAGGTCAGGAGTTCAAGACCATTCTGGCCAACATGATGAAACCCTGTCTCTACTAAAAATACAAAAATTAGCTGGGCGTGGTGGTGGGCGCCTGTAATCCCAGCTACTCAGGAGCTTGAGGCAGGAGAATTGCTTGAACCCAGGAGGCGGAGGTTGCAGTGAGCCACGATCACACCACTGCACTCCAGCCTGGGTGACAGAGCGAGACTCGGTCTCTTTTTTGCCTATTAAACTTTCCACTGGCTGTTGGTGGTGGCACCAGGGGATGCGGAAAGGGAAGGGCCAGAGAGGCCAGAGGGCTGGTAGCCAAGACTCTCTTATGTGCTAATCAGCAGGGAGACTCGAGTGTCCACGTGCACACGCGGCAGACAGCCCAATGCCACGGTCCTTCTTCCCTGAGGTTCGTAGGTTGAGTAGGTCTGAGCAGGCAGGGAGCAGGAAGGTGGGAAGCAGGAAGAATATTCCTGGAAAGGGGAACAGACTTGTGTGGTGGGAGGGGACAGATGAAGGGAAAGTGACTCGAGGTCAGAGGTCAGCAGACCTTGACTCTGCAGGACCTCTGGGCCACGCTGTGGAGGGTGCATTTTATTTGAAATGCAGTGGGCAGTTCATGAGAGGTTCTGAGTGGGGCAGACACAGTCTGGTCTTGGCATTTAAAAAAATTCCCATGGCTGAAAGCAGGGACTCAATGCGGTAGGGCCAGCTACTGAGGAGGCAAAGGTGGGAGAATCACTTGAGGCCAGGAGTTCAAGGCCTGCCTGGGCAACATAGCGAGATCCAGCTATGCTTGTAACATTTATTATGTTATAAATAAAATAAAATAAATAAACGACTAATTCCCTCTAGCACAGCAAAGAGCTTGCTGGGCAGCAGGGGCAGGGGCTCAGCTGGAGGTCATCACAGTGGTCCAGATAGCAGCCAAGGCACAGAGAAAGACAGTTGCTCAATGGATGACTGCGGAGGTGGAGTGAGAAGATTCCAGGGTGACAGCCTTGTGCTCCGCATCCCACGGGACTGTCCTGATTGAGTCACTGTTACTACTCAAGACCGCTGTGAGCAGGGGAACCACCTCCCTTGGCCTGCCAGGTTCCCAGGCGGTCGGCTTCTAAGCCTGGTCACCCAAGGGCACTGCTCTGAGTCCTCCCTCTGCCTACAACAGCACTGCTGTGTCCGGCTTGCCCAGTGGTGCCTGGCCAGGAATCCACAAGGCTCAGCTCTCCCAGCCAGGCCCTCAGGAGTGGTATAATAGACATGCCAGCCAGGAATGCAAGTACCAACTGCCCTGCTCTGGGAAGCCAGGTCCCAGACCAGGGCTCCTGGACCAGGGACCCTTCTCTCTGGAGTCTGTAAGCTGCCTGCCCCCTGTCCCTGTGGCCTCATCCTGAACCTCTGTGTCTCCAGCCAGGGGCCAGGATCAGAGCCTGCATGGGCTTCAGGACCACACAGACTGAGGCTGTACCCAGGTGATGCCTCTCACTAGCTGTGTGGTTACTGGCAAGTCACCCAAGCTCTCTGGCCCTTCACTTCCTGGTCTGTGAAATGGGATGATTCTAATCGACATGGGCAGGGCTCCAGCCATCAGCCATGTCCAGTTCTCAGTGTGGAAAATAGGTAATAAAAGGGGATTATTGCTATGTTGGTTCTAAGATGAGTCCAGGACTGGAATATCTGCCGCAATTTTTTTAATGGCAAAAATGTGTCTTGCTTATGTCTAATTTACTGATATAAATGAAATAGGAATGATAAAAATACTGATGGTGATGATGAAGATAATTATGATCTAATCACCATCATTTTTTGGGCCCTTATAATGTGCCAGGCATGAGGATAAGGACACGGTGCATATTGTCATTTAATCCTCATAGTAACCCAGTGAGGTGGGTACGATACACTCTTTAATTCGGTTTGGTTGTTGTTGGGTTTCCTCCCTTCCTCCCTTCCTCCCTTCCTCCCTTCCTCCTTCCTTCCTTCCCTCCTTCCCTCCCTCCTTCCTTCCCTCC
>NW_012103299.1:1995903-2006465 GCF_000951045.1 Mandrillus leucophaeus | reverse complement strand
CTTCCCTCCTTCCCTCCTCCCTTCCCTCCTTCCCTCCTTCCTTCCCTCCTTCCCTCCCTCCTTCCTTCCCTCCTCCCTTCCCTCCTTCCTTCCTCCCTCCCTTCTCTCTTTCTCTCTCTTTCTCCCTCCCTCCTTCCCTCCCTCTCTCCCTCTCTCTTTCTGTCTTTCTCTCTCTCTCTCTTTCTTTCTTTCTCAAGTCTTGCTGTGTTGCCTAGGCTGGAGTGCAGTAGCATGACCTTGGCTCACTACAACCTCCACCTCCTGGGTTCAAGCGATTCTCCTGCCTCAGCCTCCCTAGTAGCTGGGATGACAGGCATGTGCCACTATGCCAGGCTAATTTTTTTGTATTATTGGTAGAGACAGGGTTTCACCATGTTGGCCAGGTTGATTTTGAACTCCTGACTTCAGGTGATCTACCCACCTCGGCCTCCCAAAGTGCTGGGATTACAGGCGTGAGCCACTGTGCCCAGCCTAATTTTGTTTTGTTTGTTTGAGACGGGGTCCCACTCTCTTGCCCAGGCTGGAGTGCAGTGGATCATGGCCCACTGCAGCCTCGACCTCCCAGGCTCAAGCAATCTTCCGACCTCGGCCTCCTGAGTAGCTGGAACCACAGGTGTGTGCCACCGCACTCAGCTAGTTTATAAAAAAATTTTTTTGGCTGGGCGTGGTGGCTCACGCCTGTAATCCCAGTACTTTGGGAGGCCGAGGCAGGAGGATCACCTGAGGTTGGGAGTTCAAGACCAGCCTGACCAACATGGAGAAACCCTGTCTCCACTAAAAATACAAACTTAGCCAGGTGTGGTGGCACGTGCCTGTAATCCCAGCTACTTGGGAGGCTGAGGCAGAAGAATCGATTGAACCCAGGAGGCGGAGGTTGCAGTGAGCCGAGATTACGCCATTGCACAATTGTTGCCTGGGCAACAAGAGCGAAACTCTGTCTCAAAATAAATAAATAAATAATTTTTTGTTTTGTGGAGACAGAGTCTCACTACATTGTCCAAGCTGGTAGTCTTGGACTTCTAGCTGCAAGCAATCTCCTACCTTGGTTTCCCAAAGTGTTGGGATTACAGGCATGTGCCACTATGCCTAGCTAATGCATTTTTTTTTTTTTTTTTGAGACGGAGTCTCTGTCACCCAGGCTGGAATTCAGTGGCATGATCTTGGGTCACTGCAACCTCTGCCACCTGGGTTCAAATGATTCTCCTGCCTCAGCCTCCCGAGTAGCTGGGATTACAGGGACCTGCCACCGTACCCAGCTAATTTTTGTATTTTTAGTACAGATGGGCTTTCACTGTCTTGGCCAGGCTGGTCTTGAACTCCTGACCTCATGATCCACCCGCCGCAGCCTCCCAAAGTGCTGGCATTACAGGTGTGACCCACCATGCCCAGCCTGAAACACTTTTTAAAGTCAGAATTATTGAGGTATAATTTACATATGGAAAAAATTCACTTTTTTAAAGGTATACAGTTTTATAAATTTTGACAAACATATTCAGTCATGGAACCCCCATCACAATTTAGATACAAAATCCATCCATCATCCTCCAAGTTTCCCCTGTGACCTTTGTAGTAAACTCTTCCCGTTTCCAGTCCCTATGTAATCACTAATTTGTTTTCTATGCCTATGGCCTTGACTTTTTCTAAAGTGTCATATAATTGGAATCATACAATATGCAGCCTTTTAAGTCCAATACATTTTTTTTTTTTTTTTTTTTGAGACGGAGTCTCTGTCACCCAGGCTGGAGTGCAGTGGCCGGATCTCGGCTCACTGCAAGCTCTGCCTCCCGGGTTCCCGCCATTCTCCTGCCTCAGCCTCCCGAGTAGCTGGGACTACAGGCGCCCGCCACCTTGCCCGGCTAGTTTTTTGTATTTTTTTAGTAGAGACGGGGTTTCACCGTGTTAGCCAGGATGGTCTTGATCTCCTGACCTCGTGATCCGCCTGTCTCGGCCTCCCAAAGTGCTGGGATTACAGGCTTGAGCCACCGCGCCCGGCCCCAATACATTTTTAGAAACAGTTTTTAATTACACAGCAATGCATGAATACCTTCTCATTATTAAATAAACTACAACACTGCAAAGTCCCCTTTGACACCACATCTAATCCTAGCCTCTCCTCCTTTCCATGATAAGCAGGTGGAGACCCAAGATGTTTAGTAGCCAGCAAGGCATGGCCAGCCATATCCATTCCAATCAGAACAGGCCCTGGGTGTTACACAGAATGGCCCCACGGTGACATACCACGTGGGCATTCTCTCCATCTCACAAAAGGGCCAGTCCTGTGCCCCAAAGCCTCCAAAAAGACGAACCTGGAATGGACATCAGGGAATGGACCCCTGGGCCCCAAGCTCAGGCCAGTAATGCTTCCCCGCCATGCAGGGCAAAGGGGAGATGGATGGAGGAGCAGAAAGCCCCGCTAAGCAGGGCAGGCATCTGCAGGAAAGTCAACCCTAAACACACAGCTGCAACGAGGACCTGGCTCTGAACCTGTCGGCTGTTCCCATTTCAGCTTCTCTTCATACATCACGATTTCCAAAATGTTCCTTTAACTGCTGCCACCAACAGGGGGAAAGCTGCCTAGGGCTGGAGCAGTCAGGGCCACGAGGAGAACTGGAACGGGAGCCAGAGCAGGGTTTATCTGCTGGCTGAGCTGTAGTCTACGGTCACGCCCCAGCTGTGAATGAGGTCGAGGACACAGTACACTTCAATGCCTTTTCCATCTCTGATACTCCCCTCCAGCTAAGCTCATTCAGTTAAGCTGCATACCAGGGGACACAGAGGGTGCTAGCTGGCTTCCATTTCCCCCTTCTTTTTTTGGTATCAGAACATATGGCTACCCAGCTAAAAAAACCACATCCCCCAGCCTCCATTCCAGCTGTGTGTGATATGCTACAGCCAATGAGACATAAATCAAGGTGTCACGTGGAACTTTTCTGAAGTCTCTTTAAAAGAGTCTTCAGTGTGGGGTAGGGATAGGTGGTTATTCTACCTTCTTGTCTTCCATCCTGCTGCTTGGAATTCAGATGTGATGGCTGGAGCTCCCATGCCATCTTGTCATCAAGGGCAGAAAACCAGCATGAGAATGGGGCTAACACAGAGGATAGGGGGCCAAGAGTTGGATAAAGAAATCAAGTCCATATCATAACTATTTATTTATATATTTATTTATTTATTTATTTTTGAGGCAGGGTCTCACTCTGCCACCTGGCCTGGAGTGCACTGGCATGATCTTAGTTCACTGCAACCTCTGCTTCCTGGGCTCAAGCAATCCTCCAGCCTCAGCATCCCAAGTAGCTGGGCTTACAGGCGCAAACCACTAATGCCCAGCTCATTTTTGTATTTTTTGTAGAGACGGGGTTTTGCCCTGTTGCCCAGGCTGGTCTCAAACTCCTGAGCTCAAAGTGATCCACCTGCCTCGGCCTGCCAAAGTGCTAGGATTACAGGTGTGAGCCACCACACTCCACCCCTTATCATAACTCTTTAAAACTCCTGGAACAAGCTGTGCCTGAAGCTAGCCATCCTTGAAGTCTTCAGTTATTTGTGCAAATAAATTCCACCTCCCACATCCCCTACCTTTCCCCCACCTAAAAAAGTTTTGAGTATTTTGGCTCCTTATAACCTAAAGTCTCAATTCATACCAGATTATCACTTTTATACTGTTAGATTCTATCTCCCAAATGATAATCTTCAAAGGCAGTGCCTGCCTGCTGAGAGAAGGCACACCCAAGAGCCATGTAGCATGTGCCATGTATCCTCTCCCATACTGTCGTCTACCTGGGAACTCGATGGGGCAGTAAGTGGCGCTGTAACGAAGGCTTGTGGGTCCTACATTTCCTTTTTTTTTTTTTTTTTTTTTGAGACGGAGTCTCGCTCTGTCCCCCAGGCTGTAGTGCAGTGGCGCAATCTCTGCTCACTGCAAGCACCGCCTCCCGGGTCCATGCCATTCTCCTTCCTCAGCCTCCCGAGTAGCTGGGACTACAGGCGCCCACCACCACTCCCGGCTATTTTTTTGTATTTTTAGTAGAGACAAGGTTTCACTGTGTTAGCCAGGATGGTCTTGATCTCCTGACCTCGTGATCTACCCACCTCGGCCTTCCAAAGTGCTGGGATTACAGGTGTGAGGCACCGCGTGAGCCCCTGTGGGTCCAACATTTCTACAGCCCGGGATGGGGATGGACTACTGTAAATTTCACACATTCCTGACATGGGTTTGGATCATAATCCTAAAAGACATAATCTCAAATACCATAATCCCAAATGCTGAAATCCCCAAAGATCAAAATCCCTAAAGTCTAAAATCCTAAAAATCTCAATCACAAGATAGTTGTATCCTGTTAGGCCAACTCTTACGAACGGTCTCCGTGCAACTGCCCATGATCTCTCCCTGCAATACACTTGGTCCTATGTTAAATTTGAAAAAACTAAATGGTCTTTAGCATATATAAATAAATATACGTCTATATTTCCCCACTGTTTTAAATAGTCAGCATTACTTTTTACAATTCACTATGCTATGTATTTCATCTTCACATCATTCTCGATGCTGCAGGTATAAATGGTGTAGAGACTTGGAGAGAGTTCTAATTCCTTTTATGCGTTTGTTGCAAATTTGACTCTCTGAAAGTGTATTATCTCGGCATTGCCGGTGTGTAAGCATTGTGCATGTATGTAAAAATGTTGAAAGTTCCTCAGTGAATATAGGGATGTCCTTTTGGTACATCTGCATTTGTGAAAGATAAACTTTCTCCAGATTCCGGCTCTTTTGGCATCTGCATATGCCCTAGTGAGCCGCTGAGGGTTTCGGTCGATCTCACCAACAGGCTTCAGTTGTTCATTACAGTATTTCAGACAACAGCTATAAAGCTGTGTCCCCACAATCACCAACCCTGGTGATATGCATTTATACATTTCCCTTTTTGACCTATTTCTTTATGGGTGTGGGTCATCTGCTAATCACTTTTTTTCTTTTTTTTGAGATGGAGTCTCACTCTGTCACCCAGGCTAGAGTGCTGTGGCATCATCTCGGCTCACTGCAACCTTTACCTCCTGGGTTCAAGTGATTCTCTTGCCTCAGCCTCCCAAGTAGCTGAGATTACAGGCGCCTGCCACCACGCCCATCTAATTTTCATATACTTAGTAGAGATGGGGTTTTGCCACATTGGCCAGGCTGGTCTCAAACTTGTGGCCTCAGGTGATCTGCCCACCTCGGCCTCCCAAAGTGCTGGGACCACAGGCGTGAGCCACCACGCCCGGCCAGTCTGTTCATAATTGTTACACCTGTGCAACCATCCTTGGTATAGCTGTTTACACATGCAAAATATGTACGTTATTACTATTTGACAGTGTAAAGTGGCCTGTGAAGCACCTTCATGTTTTTAGGTTTCTCAAATTCCCATTTAAAATATAAATAAATACCAAGAATTTAAAAAAAAGTTTTTTAGAATTATATTTTTGGGATTTTGATCTTTCAGGATTGTACTTGACAGGATTTGAGACTTTGGGCATTTTGCTCTTTTGGGATTTCAACATTCAGGTTTATGGCACTGAAGACTGTGTGAAGGATTACGATTGGCTCCCTCCTGAGGTAAACTCAGGGAAAATACCTTGAATGGTATGACATTACACTGAGCACCTCTCCTCTTCTGGGCCATCCCAGAATCCTTGACATGTCACTCAACCTTCCAGGCCTCTCCTCAGCCTCTCTGCACTCCATGCAGGGTGGCATGAGCCGGGGATGCTGTGGGACGGGCCATGGTTAGGAGTGGGTCAGCCAGACCTGGGTTCACAGCTCTGCTGTGTGATCTGGGTGAGTCCCTTAACCTTTCAAGTGTCAGCCCATTCAAAAATAAATGTGATACTTACCTGTCATTCCAGCACTTTGGGAGGCCGAGGTGGGTGGATCACCCGAGGTCAGGAGTTCGAGACCAGTCTGGCCAATATGGTGAAACCCCATCACTACTAACATACAAAAATTAGCTGGGCATGGTGGTAGCCACTTATAGTCACAGCTACTTGAGAGGCTGGGGCAGGAGAATCACCTGAACCTGGGAGGTGGAGATTATAGTGAGCTGAGATTGCGCCACCGCACTCCAGCCTGGGCAAGAGAACGAGACTCCATCTCAAAATAAATAAATAAATAAATAAAATACTCTTCCTGATTTTATACCTGAGGATTAGAGGAGGACCACATATGGGAACGTGGCTACCACACTCTCTGCATATAGTGACTATTCACAAAGGCATGGCCACTACTAACATTTCACTGTGGTCATCGTCGTCGTTATTGCTCAAGCTTACCCAGGACACTGAGACCTGACACTGTCCCCACAGAGCATTTACTGAATGTGCGGGTATCGCCACTTTTCAACAACCTTCCTTGAGTATCTCGGTTTCACCTCCTGAGAGTGCTGTGGGGTCCAGCAAAGAAGGCATCACACCCATCTTAGGTCAAGAGGCCTCAAGAGGGAGAGTGGCCAGTTCAAGGACACACGGCTTCTGGAATAGGGAGTGACGGTCTTCCAGCGAATGTCCTGCATTCTCTTCAAGAACCCAAACCCCCGTCTCTACTAAAAATACAAAAACAAGCTGTGTGTGGTGGCACACACCTGTAATCCCAGGCTACTTGGGAGGCTGAGGCAGGAGAGTCGTTTGAACCCGGGAGGCAGGGGTTGCAGTGAGTGAGCTGAGATCGCACCACTGCACTGCAGCTTGGGCAGCAGAGCAAGACTCTGTCTCAAAAAAAGAAAGAAAAAAAAGAACCCAAACCCTGCTCCTAAAAGCAGACAAAGCAGAGAGGTGCTCAAAGAGGCCATGGGAACTGATGGAGTGGGAGAATGGAGGTCCCAGTTCCCTAGACAGAGCCGTCCAGCAGCCAGGCTCAGGACTCCAAACGTGTGGTCTGGTCCCGGCAATGCAATGAATCAAGTGAGACTCACCCAGCATGATGGCGTCCACGGCTCCCCCTGGGCAGAACTCAATCATGATCTGCAGAAAACACAGAGCAAAGTGATAATGAGTGGGGCTGCCTAGCCGTCGAGATGGAACCCCACAAGGCACAGCCAGGCAGGGTCCAATATGCCCAATGCCTGGGTACCCCTGCTCCTCAGCCCCTCCTGCTCCTGCCTTGGGAACCCGTCCCCCTGCCCCAGTGGGCCTCAACCCTCACAGGAGGCTCTGACACCCAGAGGAGTTGCTTGAGTGCTTCATTTTCTGAAGAAGGAAAACTAAGTTGCTATGAAGACCCGAAGCTTCAGCAAACGGCCTCTTCAGCCAAGCCCACACCCTCCCTCCTCGCTCCCACCTGTGCGCCTGGTGCCCACCTGCCAGCTGCCCTGTTTCCTATGCTCCACAGCCAAGAACCCCAGGACGCCTTCCCCCCAGCCAAGCTGGCCACGTCCTCTCAGAATCCCAGCGCCTGTCTCAGGCTCCCTCCATCTTCCAGAGCCCTGGACCTTGCTGGCGCAGAACACCAGGGCCTCGAAGATCAGCTCAGATGGAGAAACTGAGGCCAAGAAAGGGGATGTAACTGACCAAGGCCATAGAGATTGTTCCTGGACTGGAAGCAGAGCTCCAAACCCTCAGGTCATTCATTCATTCATCATACACTGACAGGCTGCAGGCCCTGGGAGAACAGCCAGGTCCAGGCCCTCAAGGGGCTCCCAGCTTAGTGGAGGGACAGAAAGGACAATTACAGTAGAAAGGCTCTTCCAGCCCTGGTTCACTCCCATTCTCACTCTTTCTGGTCCACTCTGGGCTCTTTGCATAGATGCTTTTGCTTTTTCTTTTCGCTTTCTTTCTCTCTCTCTTTTTTTTTTTTTTTTAGACAGAGTCTCGCTCTTGTCGCCCAGGCTAGCATGCAATGGCGCAATCTTGGCTCTGCCTCTTAGGTTCCAGTGATTCTCCTGCCTCAGCCTCCTGAATAGCTGGGATTAAAGGCATCTGCCACCACACCTGGCTAATATTTGTATTTTTAGTTGAGATGAGGTTTCACCATGTTGGCCAGGCTGGTCTCGAACATCTGACCTCAGGTGATCCGCCCACCCTGGCCTCCCAAAGTGCTGGGATTACAAGTGTGAGCCACCCTGCCTGACCTCTTTTTTCTTAAAGTAGGGCTACAGGTGGTTGAGGAAGGGGGATGGTGTCACAAACTTCAGGACAGGCAGAATCATCTCTGAGCTTCCAGCTCCTGGCCCCTGCTTATTGTGAAGTTCCTTCAACCCAGCTCAGCAGAGGCCCCGGAGAGTGGGGCAGTCCAGAAGACCCATGCTCTCTCTAAACAGGAAAGAAACCCTCAGCCATGGTCCAGCTGGACCAGAGACCGCTCTCCAGCCAGAGGAGGGTGGAGCAGACTCAGGAATCTGATGAGGCCTCCAGTTTGTGGCTTACCTTCCAGGGGCCTCCTGGCAATGTAAATATGAGCCTGAGGTCATGTGGGTCCTATGAGGATGTGGTGATGTGTGGCTTTTGAGCCAGCCACGGCTGGGCCCATGGCCCAGGTCCACCACTCACTAGTGTGGCCGTGGACAGGTCACTTCAATCCTCTGAGACTGTGTCCTCAGCTGGAAAATGGGGCTGCTGATGCCGCTGCTCTGAACTGGGACCCCACCACCGGGCTACACTAGGGGTATAAGCCGGGCTAGGATGCAAGAAACCAGAGTAGATGAAACAGGGGACTTCAACATGGGCCAAGGATACTAGAGATACTAGGTTCCAGGGGTAGCAACCATTCCAGGCCCTGCCAGGCTAGCCACATGCTGTGGAGGGCTGCATGCCATGGCAGAGAGCTGTGGAAGGCGGCACGGCCCACTTCCACGCCACTGCCTGCTGAGGAGGACGGAGGCTTTCTGGGTCACTCTGGTCCTGCCTGGTCATGAACGGGCCTGAACTCAGCTTCCCCAAGACTTCTCTCTAACACTACAGTGACCTGTCAGCCTTGAAGAAAGTCATCAGAAATGGATCCATGCATGCTGATCCTGAACGCCAAGGAAGTGGTACTTCCTCCATCCGCTTGTTCACTCATTCATTCGTCCATTCATTTGTTCACTCTTACCCAACCACCATCCAACCAGCTTGTTCCCAGAGGCAAGGGAACAGACAGAGGTAACTTGGAAACAGGAAGGCAATGACCTTCTGAAGCACAGCATATCATTCTGCCTTGTAGTAATTCTCAGCTCCACAAAAGAGGAAGAAAAATTCTACTAACTGCTAGAAAAAAACCAAGTCACAAGAGGTGATGATGGAGAAGAGGCAAAACTTAGTCACCATGCAAGGCCACCTACTAGCTGGGCGGCCTGTGAGATGGGGATGATACACCCTAACCCTCATGGGAATGATAAGCTCATCCAGGCCTTGCCAGGTGCCTGGTTCCAGGTTGGGACTCAGTTGTGTGAGCTGTCACTATGATTCTTTCTTTGAGTTCATGGGTCTGTTTTTCTCATTTATTTTTGTTTGGTTTTGAGGCGCCATGAAAGCCATCCTCTCCCCTCTCACCCAGAAACGTTCCTGTGCCATTCTATTGAATCCTTGCATATCCTGAAGTTCCATCACCAAGCCCTGGTTGGGAACCCCTGCTTAGCTTCCCTAACACCTACCACCTGTATGGCCTTGGACAACTTCCAATCCTCTCTGTAAAATGGACTAATATTACGTGGCTCTCGGATTTACTGTAAGGAACAGATGAGGTGGTACTTATAAAGACCCAGTCCTAGGCTGGGGGCGGTGGCTCACTCCTGTAATCCCAGCACATTGGGAAGCCGAGGCAGGCAGAACACCTGAGGTCGGGAGTTCGAGACCAGCCTGGCCAACATGGTGAAACCCCGTCTCTACTAAAAATACAAAAAGTAGCCAGGCGTGGTGGCGGGTGCCTGTAATCCCAGCTACTCAGGAGGCTGAGGCAGGAAAATCATTTGAACCCAGGAGGCGGAGGGTGGAGGTTGCAGCGAGCCAAGATCACACCACTGCATTCCAGTCTGGGTGACAGAGTACGACTCTGTCTCAAAAAAAAAGACCCAGTCCTAATACACCGTGGATATGTAACCAGGTCAGACACTTCCCCCTTCTCCAACAAGGTGCCAACACAAAGGAAAATGTTGTAAACTTGGGGTCGAGTCCTGGTGTGCCACTTAATTGACTATGTGACCCTGGATAAGTCAATCTCCCTGCCCCATCTGTAAAATGGCCTAATAATCTCTTGCCTCCAACTTCATTGAGAAAGTTAAAATGAGATTCCTTACATGAGAGAACAGCATGAAAGCCACACAGTTAATATGTGTTTGTTAAATCTCTAACAAATGAAATCACCAGAAAGTTTCATGCTTAGAACATGTTACTTAGGCTTCTGACAAAAATATGCCTTCCTCTCAGTCTGATTCCCAGGGAAAACAAAATAAAACAAAGAAATGCTTTCCCAGAACTACAATTTATTTATGTATTTATTTTTGAGAACTAAAATTTATGGACATGCCATCAGCTTTTTTTTTTTTTTGAGACGGAGTCTTGCTCTGTCTCCCAGTCTGGAGCATAGTGGCGCTATCTCGGCTCACTGCAAGCTCCGCCTCCCAGGTTCA
>NW_012103299.1:1988736-1991338 GCF_000951045.1 Mandrillus leucophaeus | reverse complement strand
GAGTGCAATAGCACGATCTCGGCTCACTGCAAGCTCCACTTCCCGAGTTCACACCATTCTCCTGCCTCAGCCTCTGGAGTAGCTGGGACTACAGGCGCCGGCCACCAGGCCCAGCTAATTTTTTTTGTATTTTTAGTAGAGACGGGGTTTCACCATGTCAGCCAGGATGGTCTCGATCTCCTGATCCGCCCGCCTCAGCCTACCAAAGTGCTGGGATTACAGGTGTGAGCCACCGCACCTGGCTTGTTTTTTTGTTTTTTGTTTTTAATGGAAAGAACTGGCCTAGAATAACCTACTTCTACAGATATATCTATTCTTCTGATGAAGGTCCCAGTGGTCCAGCCCCCTGCTTCCTGGATAAAGGGAGGCTCCTCAGGATTCAAAGCTAAAGGCCTCTAAGCCCTCACCAAGTCCAAAGTGAATGAAGCCCGCTCCAGTGCCAAGGACTGATTCCTTGAACCTGTCAAGGGCATAAGCAGCCTATATTTGCAGGTGGCTCAGGGTTTTCCCAGGACCTGAAGAACTGAGGTTTGTGGTCAGTTTAGTGCACTGATAAGTATCAACTGAGTGTCTACCAGGGGCTCTACTTTGCTAGGCAACAGCAGGGACCACAAAAGTAGTATGTGATCAACCAGCACTATCTGAGCTCCTAGTGCATGGCAAGCCTGGGGACTGAGGACCCAGGAGAATCAAACAGGTCCCTGCTCCAACATCACCAGCTGAGAGAGATGTAGGATGAGTGGTGCAGGCACATGGTGACTGTGTAACCCAGCAGCCTGTGGACACAGTCATTAACCTGCCTTAGAGCTATCCCAGAGGAAGCAGATATCCAGGCTGAGTTTTGAAGGGTGAATTTACCACACGGGGAAGGGTAAAGGCATTCCTGGCAGAAGACAGAAGCAGAGGTGGGACAGCACGGAAAAGCGTGGAAGGGGGTAATGATGGAGCATTCCATGGGGTTCCAAAGGATGGGAATCCAGCAGGCTGGAGGTCAACTAGAACTAGAACTTGAACATCTCAAAGTATGAACCTAATCTGGAGAGCTGTGTGTGTGTGTGTGTGTGTGTGTGTCTGAGGAGATACACCAAAGGGTTTAAGCAAGGGGTGTTGTAGACAGGCTTTTGCTTCAGAAAGATCCCCCTGGATGCATTAGTAAAGAAGGAAAAAACAGTGGGTTTGGGACAAACAGCAAAGAGGCCATTTCATGAGTCCTGGTGTTCTGGGCACCATGGCTACCTCCCCCTCCACATACAGCATTTCTTCCTTCCCCTTTGTGAAACAGCCATGAGAACTGGGTAGGACTTACCCATCCCCTGCAAGGGAGGGGTAGAAGCAGGGTACTAAGCCAGTCAGAAAAATTTTCTGCCTCTTGCCCTGATTCAGGGCTGGTGTCATCAGAGCTAAGCTGCTGACTTGTGCTTGCTGATGTAGAATGCCATGTCATCTCACTCTGGAGCTAATCAGGAAGCACACTGCTCTGATGGTTGCAGGAAGCCACGCTGCAACCACAAGAGAAGTGGGTGTGAAGACAAAGCTAATACACAGAGGAAGACAGAGAATCACAGGAAAATGGAGAACAAGCCTGCTCCCTACTGACTTTTTAGGCAGAATATGCAAACGAATTAATTTCTGCAGCTGTTTAGTAGGTTAGTTTAAGGTTTGCTGTCACTTGTTACCAGAAGTACCTGATCCCACACTTGGCAGGAGATGATGAGTAATCACATTCTCCAGGAGGCAGACTCCAGGTTGTACCAGCTGAAAATGCGACACCAGTGGCTCTCGAACTTGAACGTTCAGCAGACTGCTTGTTAAAACAGATCACTGGGTCCCACCCTACAGCTTCTGATTCAGTGGGTCTGAAGTAAGGTCCAAGAATCTGGTTTCTAACAAGTGCTCAGATGCTGCTGCTGTTGCTGGACCCCTGGTCACATTTTGAGAACTACTGCTTAATGGGAATTTATATGAGCAAGAGGCCTGGACCCTGGGACCACATCTCTCCTCCCCTTAACAAAATACACTGTAAGACGGTAGAGAAACTTGGGGGCAAACTGGCAGAAGTACTGTCTCTTTTATGCTCCTTGTTATCCTAAATTTCATCATCAGTGTTCCTTTTTCTCTTGCCTCAAACCACAGAGCAAGAGGCTTCAGTAGGATGTATGATCATCCTCATCAGTCTTTACCAAGAGATGGTTTGAGAAGCCCTGAGTATTCACATAGAAGCTTTGGGAATCTTCATTATTAAAGACAGTACTGCAGTCTGTTCCAATGAGTGTGTTTTTAAAAATTATTTCCATACCCTCCCATCTTTAAATAAAAACTTTGAGGACCTCTAAATATGTGTCAAAGGGTATATGGGGGTTAGTAAAAGACCAGATGGATAAAAATGACACCAAAAGCACAAGCAACCAAAGAAAAAATAGATACACTGGACTTCATCAACATTAAGCATATTGTGCATCAAAGGAAAATATCAAGAAAACAAAGGCTGGGTGCAATGGCTCACGCCTGTAATCTCAGCATTCTGGGAGGCTGAGGTGGGAGGATCACTTGAGCCCAGGAGTTTGAGACCAGCCTGGGCAACATAGGGAGACCTCATCTTTAC
>NW_012103299.1:1985570-1986526 GCF_000951045.1 Mandrillus leucophaeus | reverse complement strand
TTTTTGTATTTTTAGTAGAGAGGGGGTTTCACCATGTTAGCCAGGATGGTCTCGATCTCCTGACCTTGCAATCCGCCCACCTCGGCCTCCCAAAGTGCTGGGATTCCAGGCGTGAGCCACGCGCCCGGCCGCCATCAGCTGTTCTTAAAGAGTCAGTATGAGAAGTGACGAAACCTAGGCAGTTCCTGCATCTTTCAGTGAAACTGTCCCTTACACAACACTCTTACACAAGGTCCCTATGCCCTCTCCAGAGGTCAGCATTAGGAAAGCTCATGCATTCTGACAACCTGGCTTGCTTCCTCTTCTGCAGTTCAAGAGCTCCACAACCCCTTGAGTTTCCCTTTTATTTATTTATTTATTGTTTTGCCTTGGCTGCTGGGAAGCTCTGGGTGAAGTTCCTCAGCTTTGGTTTGACTCCCAGGTCTTGCTTTTTTTAGTATCTGGGTCTTAACATTTTTACCTTCAGCTTATCAGTGGCTGGAGGGCTACAGGGGACTGGTATTATAAACTTGTCCGGGTTTTTTGCAAAAATACATGGGATTTAATTAATAAAACAATAGTCTCAATAGTAACCGATAAAATAATAGTTGAATGTGTCTCCCAGAAGGCACGTGTTGGAAACTGAATCCCCAGTGTTGGGAGGTGGGGCCAACAGTAATGGGAGGTGTTTAGATCATGAGGGCTCCACCCTCATGAATGAATTAGTGCTGATTATAAAAGGGCTAGAGGCGGCCGGGCGCTGTGGCTCACGCCTATAATCCCAGCACTTTGGGAGGTCGAGGCGGGTGAATCACAAGGTCAGGAGATTGAGACCACCCTGGCTAACACGGTGAAACCCCATCTCTACTAAAAATACAAAAAATTAGCCTGGCATGGTGGCAAGCACCTGTAGTCCCAGCTACTTGGGAGGCTGAGGCAGGAGACTGGCGTGAACCCGGGAGGCAGAGCCTGCAGTG
>NW_012103299.1:1979890-1982995 GCF_000951045.1 Mandrillus leucophaeus | reverse complement strand
TCATCTTTACCAAAAAAAAAAAAAAAAGGAAAAACATTTTAATTAGCTGGGCATGGTGGCACACACCTGTGGTCCCAGATACTTGGGGGGCGGAGGTGGAAGGATTGTTTAAGCTTAGGAGGTCGAGAATGCAGTGTGCAATGACTGTGCCACTGCACTCCAGTCTGGGAGAACGAACAAGACTCTGTCTCAAAAAAAAAAAAAAAGAAAGAAAGAAAAAGAAAGCCATAAATGGAAAATATTTGCAAATCATATATCTGATAAAGGACCAGTATCCAGAATACATAAAGAACTCATAGCACTCAACAATAAAACAGTAAATAACCCAATCTTAAAATAGGCAAAAGATTTGAATAGATGTTTTTCCAAAGATGTACAAATTGCCAATAAGCATATGAAAAGACGCTTAACATTACTAGTCATTAGGGAAACACTAATCAAAACCAAAATGAGATACCACTTCACACATGCTAGAATGCTTAGAATTAAAAACATGAACAACAAGGCCAGGCAAGGTGGCTCATGTCTGTAATCCCAGCACTTTGGGAGGCTGAGATGGGTGGATCACCTGAGGTGAGGAGTCTCTAATAAAAATACAAAAATTAGGTGTGGTGGCACACGCCTGTAGTCCCAGTTACTTGGGAGGCTGAGACAAAAGAATCATTTGAACCCACGAGGCAGAGGTTGCAGTGAGCCAAGATCACGTCACTGAACTCCAGCTTGGGAGACAGAGCAAGACGCCATCTCAAAAAACAAAAGATAAACAACAGTAAGTGTTGGCAGGAATATGGAGAAATTGGAACCTTCATACGCTGATGGTGGTAATGTAAAATGTGCAGTCCAGGCACTTTGGGAAAGAGTCCAGCAGTTCCTCAATATGTTAAACGTAGCATTACCATTGATCCAAATGGCAATTCCCTCATAGATATAGACTCAAAAGAATTTTTAAAATATGGAACAGACTAAGATAAAAACTCAAATTATGGCCAGGCACGCTGGCTCACGCCTGTAATCCCAGCACTTTGGGAGGCCAAGGCAGGTGGATCACCTGAGGTCAGGCATTTGAGACCAGCCTGGCCAACACAGAGAAACCCTGTCTCTACTAAAAATACAAAAACTAGCCAGGCTTGGTGGCGCACGCCTGTAATCCCAGCTACTTGGGTGGCTGAGGCAGAAGAATCGCTTGAACCCAGGAGGCAGGGGTTACAGTGAGCCGTGCTCACATCACTGCACTCCAGCCTAGGCAACAGAGTGAGACTCTGTCTCAAAAAATAAATAAATAAATAAACAAAAGAAAGAAAAAGAAAAAGAAAAAACCCTCAAATTACTACAATCAGAAATGAAACAGGGGACATATTACTACTGATTTGACAGAAAGGACTATCAGAGAGTACTATGAACAACTGTATGACAACAAATTGGATAAACTAGATGACATAGAAAAATTCCTAGAAACACAACCTGGCAAGCCTGAATCATGAAGAAACAGAAGATCTGAACAGATGTAACTTCTAAGGAGACTGAACAGTAATTTAAAACCTCCAAACAGGCTGGGCGCGGTGGCTCATGCCTGTCATCCCAGCACTTTGGGAAGCCAAGGCGAGTGGATCACGTGAGGTCAGGAGTTCGAGACCAGCCTGGCCAACATGGTGAAACTCCATCTCTATTAAAAATACAAAAACTTAGCCGGGCGTAGTGGTGGGCACCTGCAGTCCCAGCTACTCGGGAGGCTGAGGCAGGAGAATGGCGTGAACTCAGGAGGCGGAGCTTGCAGAGAACCAAGATCGCCCCACTGTACTCCAGCCTGGGCGACAGAGCAATAAATAAATAAACAAAGTAAAGAAGTGAAAGAATAGCTATTCCATAGGCAGAGCATGGCATTCCAAAAAATAAGAGGAGGAACGTGCCCACCTAGGTACAATGCTTACTTATATAAAAGGTAATAAAAATCATGGAGGAGATGTGCTCTACTACAAGGGTTTGTGATAAAGGATTGCTAATCTTTGTGTAACTACTGTCTTTCACAAGAGCCTTTATTATTATCTTTATTTTTTTAAAATTATACTTTAAGTTATGGGATACACGTGCAGAACACGTAGGTTTGTTACGTAGGTATACATGCCATGGTGGTTTGGTGCACCCATCAACCCATCATCTACATTAGATATTTCTCCTAATGCTATCCCTCCCCTAGCCCCCCAACCCCCCAACAGGCCCCGGTGTGTGATGTTCCCCTCCCAGTGTCCATGTGTTCTCACTGTTCATATATTATTATCTTTAAAGTGAGACTTATTTTAAAACTAGGAATGTTTTTGTTCTTAAGATATCAGGACATCAGGACACTTCCTGGGTCTGTTACATCCTGGGTCTGTTTCTGTTCCCTTAACCATAAACATCTTATGGCTAAGAATACCTAACCTCCTGAGAATGTGATCCAGCAGGCCTCAGCCTCATTTTACCCAGCCCCTATTCAAGATGAAGTCACTCTGGTTTGAATGCCTCTATCATACTGATGCAAAGATACTCAACAAAACACTTGCAAATCATATTCAAATATTAAAAGAGAGATTACACCATGACCAAGTGGGATTTACTCCTGGAATGTAAGGATGGTTCAACACACAAAAACCTATCAACGTAATATACCACATTAACACGATGAAAGGAGATTTTAAAAAACCACATGATCATCTCAATTAAAGCAGAAAAAGCATTTGGCAAAGTTAAACACCACTTTATGAGAAATACTCAACAAACAAAATTGAAGAAAACAACCTCAACATATACAAAGGTCTTATATTAAAAGGTTGTATACTGGGCCGGGCGCAGTGGCTCACACCTATAATCTCAGCACTTTGGGAGGCCGAGGCAGGCGTATCACAAGGTCAGGAGATTGAGACCATCCTGGCTAACATGGTGAAACCTCATCTCTACTAAAAATAAAAAAAGAAAAAGAAAATTTAGCCAGGCATGGTGGCAGGCGCCTGTAGTCCCAGCTACTCGGGCTGAGGCAGGAGAATGGTGTGAATCCAGGAGGCGGAGCGTGCAGTGAGCTAAGATCGCACCACTGCACTCCAGCCTGGGCAACAGAGTGAGACTCTGTCT